>NC_056734.1:951468007-951532563 GCF_019279795.1 Protopterus annectens | reverse complement strand
AAATGGCACCTTCCTTTCAATTCTGAGCTGTCAGTTGCAGTGGCAGTTTTCACACCTCTGCAGTAGTGTAGGAGGAGGGGACTTTCAATTCAATTCAAGAAGGACTACAAAAGAACACTTAGAACAAAGGCATCCAATTTAGCTACTACTCTGTCTGCTGCTAGATAACTTCAAATTATACTGTAAAGCAAGCTCTGATCTAAACACAAATGAGGGTGATTAGCAACAGAAAAGAAGCAGGCTTTACACAGAAAGAAACCAAACTGACAATGAGTCACAGATTTCCCATTATATGTCAATGGCATGGGAAATCACTGTTACTTCCTTATGTCTGGCATGAGTCACAGAAAGGAGACTTGAAATGCTTTATGGGAAAGAGAAAGGCTTGAAGGAGAAGAAGATCACGTTGAGATAGCAAGCCCCATCGGTAGCCATGTTGTGGTAAACTAGCTAAAATTACTAATAAAGCATTTAGAGTCAATTTTAGGTGTTAAAATAGGTCTGGAAACAAAGATAGACTGAAATAAACATATTTTTTTAGTTGTAGGGTGGAGTGTTCCTTTAAAAGGAATGTGCTGCTGTAAAAGTATAAGGTAACAGGCAAGTGGTTAACACAGTTTGCTTAGATTAAACAGCATACTTAACTGAATGAGTCTTAATGGTATGTGTTGTCAGGGACGGTCTTAGCTGAACTGGTGCCCTAGGCAAAGTAGTACTCCAGCACCCCTTAAGCCCCACCCATACTGTGCTCATGAAACACCCCTATAAGCCACACCCACAGGTCAGTCACTCCCCAGGAAAGCCACTCCAGCCATTTCCTTCATTTAAATGCATACGAAGAAAAGATACCTTGTGATGTAGTTAAACTGCAAGTGAAGGGCAGTGGAATTGTCCTTTAATAAACCTGCTTTATCGGTTTCCCCTTCACATATATTTTAGTATAAAAGTCACGTCCTCAGAAAATAGAAGCCCACATGCCTTGTTTCAAAGAGTTGCTTAAGTTAATCTAAACAGTTTAATTTACTTTGGGGTAGGCGAGTGAACCTCACAGCTCAGTGAAAGTAGAATAGCAACCTCCCTCCTCCATGTGTACAGTAGCTTAAGCTGGAATAGCACAAACACAGATAGCTATTTGCTAAATATTACAGTCTCACAATGAAAACAGAATTAGCATGAGCAATAAACTTCTCTGCCATTGAAACAGCATGAAAATCCACATTCATAAAAAATGCATCTGGCCCGTGGAGGCTTAAGTTTACCTTTGGGCTGTTTTCAAAATGGACTGCTTGCACACATTTTTAGGGCCATGCATACATGTATGCTTTCTTTGATTCACCTTCCTGATTGTATTAAATTACATTCCTTATATAATAAAGCACCACTTGTTAGTGTGTTTTTCAAATTTGTAGTTTTTAACATTTTTCCAGTAGGCAATGAAACAAAATGCATGACCCAGTAATGACGAACCTGCCCATTTCAGAACATTTTAACCATAAAAGGCCATTCAAAGTTCTGTCATTACAATCCACAAGTCAATAAGCACAATTTTTGCAGAAGTAAAATTCATCCGGATAATTCTACATTAAAGAGATTTTTTAATAATGAACAGTCTGTTACTGGCAAACAATTTTACATTTCAGTGTTTCATCTACTAATTCACTTCCTGCCGCCCTTGAAGAATTACTTTCCTACGTTACACACAAAAAAAAAATGGTAAGCTGGTAATATTGCAATAGGAAATAACTGAGAAACTGACAACAAGTTCATAGTTACTAGGCATCTTATACAAAAGAGGACACACTCAGGAATGCAAAATCCCTATCCCCCCTTAAAATGCATCAAATAATCGACAAGTAGTGCATTACATACATGCCTCCATACTTCTCAACCTCTTAGCACAAGAACACTGGACAAAGCTTGAAACAGTGGGGGGGTGGCAAAACAGGGACAGATTATAACTATTGCTTTTATAGAATTAGAAAGTTGTTAAAATAACATTGTTTTTCTTAGCAGGCATTTTCTGAAGGAAATGAAGACAAAGTCAAATGTATGACATTTAGTTATTTCAATCCTCAGTGATTTGCCTGAAAACCACAAATTGTATGAGGAATAGGTCAAAAATATGATGCAAAAATCTGGACAGTTGAGGTATGCTCATTGCCATATGGGCATTTGCTAAAATTATCATAGATCTTCCAGGAGGTCTCAGGTTGGGAGGGTGGCCTAATGGTTAAGGTGTTTGCCATACAAACATAAGGTACAGGATTTGAATCACACAAGGGTTAAAATGGCTCACAAGGGCAGTTAGCTTAGCACTAACCTATAAACCTATAGTAAGGAGGCAATGTGAATGGGACCAAACAAAAATACAATCAGAGTAGAAGTCTTTGTGGGATATGTGTCTTCTATAAAAATATTGGTTAATCTTTTGCATGGTTACCATACCCTAAATGCATGCAAGGCATCTGACCCTAACCCATAACTAAAATAGGACGAAGGCCTTCGATACAATACCCCACTCGGGTATCATTGAAAAGCTCATCAGCTTAAATGTTAACCCATACATCACAAGATGGGTTGCAAACTGGCTGAGTGACAGAACCCACAGGGTCAGAGTTGCTGGCGCCATGTCAGACTCAAAGCCTGTCGCAAGTGGTGTACCACAGGGCTCAGTCCTGGGCCCACTCTTGTTTGGCATCTACTTTTCCGAAGTACAAGCAAACACAGGAGGGTTATGGCTGACAAAGTTTGCAGATGACTGCAAACTGGGTGCCATAGTAGAAAACACATCTGACACAGATATCCTTCAGAAGGGTCTCACAGAAACGGATAATTGGTGCCAGAGCCATGGCCTAAAGTTAAATGCCAAAAAATGCATAGTCATACCCTTCGGGAAAAACAAGGTTACCCCTAGCTACCAAATAGGTGGCAATCCACTGAGCACAGAAGAAGTTATCAGGGACCTGGGGACCCAGGTTGATAGTAGTCTGTCATTCGACACCCATGTAGCTAAAGTAGTTAGGAAGACCTTCTACATTGCCCACCTTATCATGAAGAGATTCTCATCTAGATCAAGGGAGGTCATAGTCTCCCTATACTCATCACTCATCAGACCAATGATTGAGTACAATGCCCCATTCGAATGTATCTGACCCGACACTTGCAGCAGCTGGAGAGGCCACAAAAGTTCCTCACCAAAAGGATAAAGGGTCTCAAACATCTGTCCTATGCTGCCCGACTGAAAGAACTCCAGCTCTATTCAGTCGCTACCGCTTGCTCAGAGGTGACCTTTGCCTAACATACAAGGCCATGTCAAACCCAGATTTGATGAATATGCTTCACCTCAAAAAATCTAGATCCGTCAGAGCCACAAGGGCGGAGACTTAAACCGACACGGCTATTAATAGGACGTGCTGGAGGGATAGATTCATCACCCAAAGACTCCCTATGCTGTGAAATAAAATCCCGTATATGTGAGGCAGAGCACCTGCTGGCCTTGTTCAAGAGAAATCTTGACCAATGGATGGGAGATCGCAGATATACCCCAGGGATTACCTCAGTGTCACTGCTCGACAGAGGCACAGCAAAATAATGGGTATAGTTCCCCATACTAAAGGGGTGGCGTAAGCCACAAAACTATGGGCTAGGCTTGTAAATGCCCTCGGGCAGATAGCCTAGTATGAACCTATGAACCTATGAACCTATGAAGGACAATTACCACAATAAGGAAAAAAAAAATTTTCAAAATGGGGCACTTACTTGCCAGCTCTAGGAAAACAAGTCAAACTGCTGGACTGATGATGCTTTACATGCAAGACACAAACTGCACTGCGGCAAGAAACAGCTTAAAATGGCTTGGCATCTGAAGGTGGAAGGGTGCAAAGCTCTGTAGGTTTATGACTACTGCACAAGTGATCCATATGATGAACATCACACAGCTACTAGGTTGTGCTGATATTGCAGTTCTTAATAATAGTGTGTAATCCTGTGCCTGTTACATAAATACTACCAATTCACTGGGAGTAGAACTAAAAGAATAAGCCCACCCTTTACTGAAACTTTATTAGGAACAGATAAATGCGCAGATAAAGTATCTGGGGCCTACAGGTAGCCTGCAATTACCTTGCAAAGAAAGGCCTCCATAAGCCAGAAGGTGGGAGGAGAAAGTAGACTAAATAAAAAAAAAAAAAAAAAGGATATTGCAAGTCTCATGTTAGAGTGTCCTAAATCAGTTGGCTGATAAAAAAATGTAAGTCCAAATCAGAATTTTAAGTGATGCAAAGAGTTCTTTGTTCTAAAACATATTAAGCTGCATTAGAGGTAAACAAAGAAAAGGAGCAACAAATAAATTTAATACACACATGTCCTGAGGGCCAAATGTGGAAAAGTTGTAACAGAAGGCTGCCATCTCTTCAGATCCAATATCTAGGTTATAATAAACCTTGACCACTTACATGCTGCTAAGGATCTTTGTGCAGAGTATCACTTCTACTGCACCAAAACAAAATTAAACCCATGTGGTGGACACTGCCATTTCTTAGTGGAGTGAGACTACTTGTTTACCATGGGAAATAATTAAAACCATGGCAAATGGAATTGTGAATGAAACTCAACAGCTCCTTAACGTTTTTAAATAGGTATTTTACCCCATTCCCTGAAGTACAGCAATCTGAGTACGTTTATATGTAATCAGAACAAATGCCGAGAGCACATATACATGTAAAAAAACACCATTTTAAAAATTCCACTTTTTGCAGTTACAGGCATTCAAGATGCTGGTCTTGACAAATTCAGTAGGAAACTATTTTTCATGCACACACACTCACACACACACTCACACACACACACACACACACACACACACACACACGCACACACACACACACACACATGCCACACACACACACACACACACACACACACACACACACACACACACACACTCTCCCTCTGTCATACACAAATGAATAATTTAAATTACACACACACTTGCTCTCTCATACAAAAACTAATGATTTAAATTACACACACACACTTTCTCTCTCATACACAACAATTTAAATTACACACACACACACACACACACACACACACACACACACACACACACACACACACACACACACACACACACTTACCTTCTTTCTAAACCAAATGGTCACATGTAAACACATGCCCCCGGATTCACTAATCTTCCATGCAGGACAGGCGTAATCCTAAACAGAAGCGCCTGTGTAGGAGGATGACGGCAGCGTGCCATGCATATTAATGAAGGTGCACTGTCTGACCTCCTAGACTTACACGGAGCATGTACGAGCACAGGGGGGCATGTCTGAGAGCAGAGCTCTCAGAATAAACATGCCCCTGCAATGTAGAACAGCACAAAATGGAATTAAATGAGCAAGCCCAATCATAGGTGTCCGCATATCCCCATCAACATTCCCCCATGTGTACAACAGCAACAGGACATAAAAATCAAAAGAAGAAACCCCTTCATTTTTTTTTAAACTCCGAGTACAGTTAACCATAGGTGCGCGGGTGTGCTTATTGTTTAGCTATGGTTAAAACAGCTTAAAAGGCTGAAAAGGATAACAAGGAAGATATATGCAAATGAAGCAGCACAGCAATAGTGTAGTGGGCAGAGCATTTGGCTAACAAGCAAGCAATCCCGGTTTGAGTCCCATGGCAGCACAGTCTATTTTACATGGCAAAGCATGGTATAACCAATATTTGTATTGCAAAACCCACTAAATCACATACATTTATGAACTAGAGCACTGCAGGAAATGCACATGTGATGAGTCAGTATCATAATGAATAAGGCGGTAGTAAGCAGGTGTAAGCACAGATAAGCAGTAGTAAGCATATTTAAGAACTAGTAAGCATGTTTAAGTGCATTTGTGTGGGGGATAGGCACTGCCTACACAGATTAAGCAAAGGAGAAGATAACTGGGTGTAAGACACTGTAACCAGAAGTTAGTAGTGCTTACCTCGCTGTAAACCCACGCAAACCCGTGTACAACTGCTTAATCACTCTGTATCCAATGGCCGATGTACTACCCAGCAACAAAATAAACAGCCTCTGTAAGGCTTGAGCCCAAGACCATGCACACCATACACAAAATGACTTACTACTAAGCCATGCCAGGTATGCATTAATTTGATGTTTTCAGAAACATAACATCCAGTCTTGTCATGCAACAGTACAGAGAATGTATATCTACATCTAGATGTATGTGTGTGTGTAAATATATTACTATCTAAATGGATACAACATATCTATATATGTAGTTACATATATATATATATATATATATATATATATATATATATATATATATATACATACACACACACATATTCCCTATTGCTCCCCTACCGAGTATTCCCACAGCCTACTATACAGTTACAATGTCTCCTCCCCTACCTACCTAACTACTCCTTCACTATTCTCTCCTACTCTACCACACAGGTATGGCATAGCTAAACTTAACCCGAATACCTGACTGTAACCTATCCAGAAATGTTAAACTGGAATCTAACTTCACCTTAAACTGACCTTTGTCAACAGTCGTACCTGACATGTAAACCTGACCAAAGCATGTATAATACTGACATGTTAAAGTAAACTAAGCATGAAGAATATGTTACTTAGCTATGTTAAGTCTGTTACTCTCTATGAATGTGAACACCTCTGTATTACTTGTAATGGGTAGCTGGGTTTTACTGTGGAGCTCTACTCCCCAGACCACCACTGAAAATGGACAAGCATCCAGTCGGATTGTCCCAGTCAACAAATGTAAAATAAATACATAAAGTAGTGTGGGGTAAGCAGGAGTAAGCGGGATTAAGTCTGTATGGGTGATGGTAAGCAATGCCCACACTGGTTAAGCAATGTAGAAGGTAACTCAGTGTAAGATGCCATAACTGGTCAGCATTGCTGACCCTAGTGCAAACCAGTGCATACTCACTTACAATTGCTCAAAAGTGCCTTAGTCACCCTGTAGCCAACAGCTCTCTTTGTGCCCAGTAACAAAATAGTTTGCACTCCTAGGCTGCAATCCCCCAACCCTGGGCATTACAATCAAAGTGAATTACCACTAAGCCATGGCAGATGGATATGCAATTGCTGTTATCACAAACATATCATCCAGCACAGTCATTCAACAGTATAGAAAATGTATGTAAGTATGTAGATTAATACCAGCAACCATGTGTACATTTCTCAATCACAGTATTTCGAGCAGTCTACGTGTATCAAAACACAGTGCCTGTCCAATCATACTGTGAGAACAGTAGTCTTGCATAATACTGAAGAGAATAATAAAAAATGGTGCATGCCATGGGGGTGTGTGGGTGTGCTTCATGCACAGAATGTCACACCTAGGGCGTCAGTTCCGCGGAAGCGGGAGATGAGGCTGGCCAGGTGTGTGAGCAAACCGCTGCTTCTCAAACCCCTGGAAGGATGCTACCAGTGTGGGAAACAGTGTAGACCAACTAAGTATAATTTAGACACAACAGGTCCATTCCTGGTGGGACAAACCAAAAATTGTAACATTGATATCTGCACCAGTATCAGAGTACTGTCACGGCAAGGCTTGTACATACGTACATGGACTAAATGGATGAAGATCCTGCAGAAGCTTGGGTCGAGACAGTATACTGGAGGAGTACCGAGATGTGCAGAGAGGGAAATGTGTGGAGGTGTGGTAGGGCTGGGCTAGCAACTGGAGAATGGATGGATGCTGTGTACATGGGGCTCAGGGGCCGGGGAAGGAACCATGGGTATGACATTATGGTAGAAATATGCTAAGGAAGCAAAACAGCAATAGTGTCATGGGTAGAGCATCCACCCAATAAGCAGCCATTCCTGGTTTGAGTCCCACTGTAGCACAGTCTATTTTACATGGCAAAGCACGTTATAACCAATAGTTTTGTTGCAAAACCCACTAAATAGCCTATATATATATATATATATATATATATATATATATATATATATATATATATATATATACAGGAGTACTGCAAGAAATGCACATGTGAAGAGTCAGTGTCATACTGAATAAGGCAGAGGTAAGCAGGTGTAAGCGGGGGTAAGCAATGCGCACACAGGGTAAGAAATGTTGAAACCAACTGTCTTTAAGCATATGTAACCAGAGATTAGCATTGCTTACCTTCGTGCAAACCAGCGTAAAACCGCTTACAATTGCCTAGAAGTGCCTTAATCACTCTGTATGCATCAGCTGCTGTTCTGTCCAGAAATAAAAGTAACCAGCCTTTGCAGGATGTGAACTTAGCACCTTCTACATTACAGTCACAGTAGTAAACCACTAAGCCATCACAACATCATGCAAGCATGAGGTTCCAACAAACAAATCCGCTCCTAAGGAAAATTAAGCTGAACATGTGCAATGGATTTATATACAGCGCGATGTTGTATAACCTGCTACATAACATAAAGTGTTGAATTTCCCAGGACCCCATACAGTGTACATACATATGAATTAAGGATACAAGACACATATATAACATGTAATGAAGAGGAAATCAATGCCAAAAGGCAAATATCATGCAAATCAAAGATAAAGCACCATTAAGCATTGCAAAGCACTGCTTCACAAACTACTGCCAGGATACTTCCAGTGGGAGAAACAGTGTCAACCTGCTAAGTCTAATCTTAAAACAAATGCATGTTCATACCTGGCGGGTTGACCCCAAAATTTCTGCTAAAAAGAGTCTTTGGAGTAACATACCATGCCTCAAAGGTAAATGTTCAGGAAGCCGGTAGATCCATGGGTTGAGACAACTTTTGTGATGTGTCCTGAGAAGGGGAGAGTGGGCAATGTGTAGTGGTGTGCTTAGATTCGGCTGGAACCTGTAGAAAGGATGACTGCTGTGGACGAGGAGTGTGGAGGTGGGGTGAGGGAACCATGGGTATGAAATTATGGGTCTAGGCATGCGGGTGTTGGATGTATGCAGTATGTATATGCCTATATGTAAATATGAATTAACAATCTGCATTCAAACTGGAACCTTAGTTTGAAGACAGCCTTACAGAACTATCTGCAAATATATAGAGCTGAGTATTTTTCTGTATTATTCTGTATTATAGAGCTAAACTATTTGCTTAGATATCTGTTGTCTTACTGCTCTGCAAATATATAGAGAACAGTATATATTTTTTGGCTTTATAATTTGCACATTCCTCACATCTGTGTTGAAGCTGTTTTTCCCCACCCCCCTCATTTCCTGTCTTGTCTGCAGCTGATATAATTGAGCTAGTGTTGTGTGTCCTGTTAATTAACAATCTGCATTCAAACTGGAACCTTAGTTTGAGAGACAGCCTTACAGAACTATCTGAAAATATATAGAGCTGAGTATATTTTTCTGTATTATTCTGTATTATAGAGCTGAATTGTTTGCTTAGATATCTGTTGTCTTACTGCTCTGCAAATATATAGAGAACATTATATGTTTTTTGGATTTATAATTTGCACATTCCTCACATCTGTGTTGAAACTGGTCCCCCCCCCCTCCCTGTTCTTGGTTGTAGTTTAAATTTGGTGGCTTTTGCAGTGCCCGCCCCACTGTAGATTTGATCTAAAACACTCCCCCAGGCCCATCTCTTTACCGCATTCTACCTAAAAAACCCTTTCTGCACTTGCTTTTAGTCCTTTTTAATTTAATTACATTTTTTCAAACTGTGTGTGGACTAATATTGCTACATATTCAAGTGTGCCAGCTTGCACTGCATGATAATTGTATTTACTACTGCTTTTGCTACTTTTCTGAAAAAAAAAAAAAATCATCTGCTTTTACTGTACTTGTATTTCGTCCTACTTTATTTTGCTTTTGCGTCATCTTAAAAGTACTCAATTGTATTTATTACTGCTTGGTGTAACTCATTCTAAGCCTTTTACTTTAAACACTTGGGCTTCAGACCAGTTGTTTTACATTAAGAGGGTTTGTTGTCTGCACTGTAGTGGCAGAACAGGTAGCTTACATCCTTCTAAGTTGGGAACTGCTGATTGAGGGCTCAGTGTCTGTTATTCTAAAAGTGTATTAATTCTGGTTTAAGCACTTGGGCTTTCAGGTTGTTAAAACAAAAGGAGTTCCAATAGTAGCAGCAAAAAACAAGATGAAAAGCAAACAAAAGCTTTTCATCTTGTTTTTTTCCTTGCTGCTTCCATTGGTGGACTCTTGTTGTTTTATTGGTTTTTCTTTGAGCACCTGTGTTGTTCTTTCAGGCCAGTTATTTTACATTAAGAGGGTTCGTGGTCTGCACTCTTGTGGGAGGAGAGGCTGGACTCTGCCCTTCTGAGCTGGGAATTTCTGGTTAAAGGCTTATAGTGCATGCATATCTGAACTGCTGCTTACTGAAATTGGTACACCTTATTTGCTGTAGCATAGACTAGATCCAGGCCTGGTGAATCTAGCTTTGTTTGTATAACTTGAGCACTAATCCAGGCATTCTTTAAAGTATTCAATTGTATTTATTACTGCTTGGTAGTAACTTGATTAAAGTGTAGCTATCATTCTAAGTCTTTTGGATTAAGCACTTGGGCTTCAGGCCAGTTGTTTTACATTAGGAAGGTTTGTGGCATGCACTGTGGTGGCAGGACAGGTAGCTTTCATCCTTCTAAGTTGGGAACTGCTGATTGAGAGCTCAGTGTCTGTTATTCTTAAAGTGTATTAGTTCTGGTTTAAGCACTTGGGCTTCAGGCCAGTTATTTTACATTAAGAAGGTTCATGGTCTGCACTCTTGTGGGAGGAGAGGCTGGACTCTGCCCTTCTGAGCTGGGAATTTCCGGTTAAAGGTTTATAGTGCCTGCATATTTGAACTGTTTCTTACTGAAATTAGTACACCTTGTTTGCTGTAGCATAGACTAGATCCAGGCCTGCTGAATCTAGCTTTGTTTGTATGCTTGTTGTTTGTTTGCTTGTTATTTACCTGGAACGCTAATTCCACCTAAAACGCGGCTTCTCAGCACTTCTGTGGATCCCTAGTGATATCTGCATTGCTTACTGTACTTATTTCCTTGTTTCAATTGAAAGAAAGTTACTGTTTGTCGTTTTTGCATTTAAGTTACCTGTAACACATTGCACTTAAGTTACCTGGCACTTGCTCACTAAAGCAATTATATAAGTCAGCAATAAAAATTAAAAGCACTACGCCCTCACTCCCCACTGGCCCTTGTTTTCAATTATAAAGGAATTCCCAATATTATTCTAGCATGTCCAAAGGTCAGTTATCAATCTCCTCTCCGGTCCAGCTGGTGAATCTGGGAATCTTGAGGCAATGTTACAACTGCTTCATGTACACAGACAACCCTCTCCTCCTCCCAACAAATTCCAACACATGTGAGAGTTGCAACCATATAGCCAAACTGGTGGCTAAGCTCTCTCAACTCAGTACTGGCGTAACCAGTGAGGAGGAGAAGGAATCCACACTCACTACAATTCCAGTCTCACATAGACCTACCACGACAGCAAACCAAACACATAATCACACAAAAACATACTCGGAGGCTCTAAATAAAGATCTGCCTAAGCAGCAGAGACCTCCAAAGCAGACACCCAAGCAACCACTACCCCAAAACAAAACACGTGCAACACATCTCACAAAGCCAGTGTGCCAAACAGTCACAGCCCTTAAGGCTAAACAACACACCTGATACACTTGTAATAGGTGACTCTGTCGTCGGGCACACTGACGTCCCACTCACCAGGCTGAACAAGGAGATGGTCATGTTGAGCAGCCTGTCGGGCGCTAAGATCCGCCACATAACACAAGCACTCAGGTCACTCCAAGGCAAGTACAAATATGACTCAGTCATTGTCCATGCTGGTGTGAATGACCTGAGATGTACCTCCCTGGACTACATGAAAAAAGACATAGAGGAGCTCTCTGAGCATGTAGCCCAGGCCGGTATGACCCTGACCTTGAGTAGCATCTTACCCACACCAAGAATGATGCCACAATATGAAGACAAGATGATCAGTTTCAACAAGTGGCTTAAGTACTGGTGTCATTCACAGGGGATCCAATGCCTGTCAGCCTGGGATGATATGCTCGAGAAGCCATGATGCTTTGCTAGGGATGGCTTGCACCTGTCACCCCTGGGCTTTTGGATATTGGCAAAGGCTCTTGCTACCTCTATAGTGCCTTTTTTAGGCAAGGCTCAAAAGACAAACCCACCTCCATAGGTATCACAAGGGATAAGAAACTAAGAGTAATGCTACTCAACGCCAGAAGTCTAAACCTCAGGATGCATGTACTCCAAACTCTTCTTAGCATGGAGAACATCGATATCTGTGCAGTAACAGAAACCTGGTTCAGGGCTCCCGAGAGCACATCAGCACTACCAGGTTATACCTCATACCATGCTTTTCGGCCCCAAAACTTGGACCGAACCACAAAAGGAGGGGGAGTATCGATATTCATCAAAGATACCCACACCTCCAGGTTGGTGGCAAAGCACAAAGCATCACAGACTATCCATGTGCAACTAACAGTGGGTAAAACTGCCTTCTAGTTTATAGCCTGCTACAGACCACCCTCCCAAGCCCAGGAACCCCACTCAACCTTCCTGAGAACACTGGAAAATATGAAGATCTCTCCAAACACCATTATATTGGGTGACTTCAACTACCCAAACATAGACTGGGAGCATTACTCTAGCTCCAACACCCTAGCCCAAAGGTTCCTAGAATTCATAAACTCAAATGCTATGGAACAACTTGTTACCACTCCCACAAGAGGGGAAAACATACTGGACCTGATCATCACCAACATGGGGACTCTATGCTCCAGACCAGAAGTGTATCCCTCACTGGTAAGATCAGACCATAAACTGATCTCACTGGATATTCACATCCCGACCCCACCCCCTGCCCAGAAAACCACAGTGAAAAACTTCTCTAAACTAAATTTCACACTCCTCAAAACTGAGGTGGAATCCTTCAAAGCCCCCAGGCCTGTGGAAAATACAGCCCAGACCGCAGAATCCTTTATAAATGCATTCTATGAACACCTTCAGGAATGCATGGATCATGCAATCCCAAATAAAACCAAGACCCAATCCTCCAAAGGCAGACGTCCTGTCTGGTGGACCCCAGCCATAAACAAACTATACAATAGAAGGAGGAAGCTACTACATGATAGAGCAAAATCCCAAAAAGGGAAGGCATCTCTGATCAGTATTAGCAAAACTAAGGGCACTCATAAAATCGTCTAAGGCCAGCTTTGAGAGGCAAAATTGGACAGGACACTAAGGATAATCACAAGGCTTTCTTTAGTTATGTTAGGAACCTGGGTGGGAATTCCCAGATATGCTCAGAATTAGTCCAAAATGACAAAAAATACACCGAACCCACAGACATTGCCAACATCCTAGCTGACAGGTTCAGCGCAAACTCCCCCCCCCACCAAAAGGGCAAATATCTATCCCAGCAGAGTGCTGCCCCCCTGACATCTCAGATGCTCAGGTAAGAGCCGCTTTCTCCAAAGCAAAAAACAAAGCATCAATGGGACCAGACGGTGTCCCGGGCTGCGTCCTACATGAACTCCAAGAAGAGCTAAACCCAAACATAAAACTACTGTTCAATCTCAGCCTTACTACAGGATATGTACCCAAAGAGTGGCGTACAGCAACAGTGGTCCCTCTCCACAAAGGTGGTGCCTCAACGGACCCTGGAAACTATCGCCCCATAAGCCTGACTAGCTTGGTCTGCAAAGCTATGGAAAGGATCATCATGGACCTCATAAATAAAGATATTGGGGACCTACAGACACTGGATCCTACCCAGTTCGGCTTTGTTAAGGGCAGATCCTGCCTATTAAACCTGGTCAACTTCTTTGAAACAGTCACAAAGGCCATTGACGAAGGGAAGGTCATCCACACTGCCTACCTGGACCTCGCAAAAGCCTTTGATACAATACCCCACTCGGGCATTATAGATAAGCTCACCAGCTTAAATATAAACCCCTATGTCACTAGATGGGTTGCAAACTGGCTCAAGGACAGAACCCACATGGTTAGAATTGCTGGAGCCATGTCAGACTCCAAACCAGTTACAAGTGGAGTCCCACAAGGCTCAGTCCTGGGACTTCTCTTGTTCGGTATATATTTCTCGGCGGTACAGGCCAACAAAGAAGGACTGTGGCTGACCAAGTTCGCAGATGACTGCAAACTGGGCGCCATAATCGACTCTCCAGCCGACACAAGCATCCTCCAAAAGGGCCTCATAGAAGCAGACAACTGGTGCCAGAGCCATGGCCTCAAGCTAAATGCCAAAAAGTGTATAGTCATCCCCTTTGGCAAAAACAAAGTGCTCACAACTTACCACATAGGTGGTAATCCATTAAGTACAAAAGAAGTAATTAGGGACCTGGGGACCCAAGTTGATAGCAATCTCTCATTTGACAACCACGTGGCCAAAGTGGTTAGAAAAACATTTTATATAGCCCACCTAATCATGAAGGGATTCACATCTAGATTAGGGGAGGTCACTGTGCCTCTTTACTCATCCCTCATCAGGCCCATAATAGAGTACAATGCCCCTTTTGGGATGCACCTTACCAAACACCTGCAGCAACTGGAAAGACCCCAAAAGTACCTCACCAAGAGGATCAAAAGGCTCAAACAGATGCCATATGCTGCCCGGTTAAGGAAACTCAAGCTCTACTCAGTGGCATACCGCCTGCTCAGAGGCGACCTGTGCCTGACGTATAAAGCCATGTCCATCCCGGAATTAAGGGACATGCTGCACCTCAAAAAATTCAAATCCCATCGAGCTACACGCTCGAGAGACTTGAACCTCAACACTGAAATAAATAGGACATGCTGGAGGGACAGATTCATAACCCAGAGGCTCTCTTCACTCTGGAATAAAATCCCAGTCCAGGTTAGGCAGAGTCCCTCACTGACTCTCTTCAAGAGGAATCTTGATGAGTGGATGGGAGATCATAGGTTTACCCCGGGTATCACTTCTGTGTCACTGTTAGACAGAGGCACAGTATACTAACCTCTAAAAAGGGCATAGCAAAATTAATTTAAAATGGGTGGTGAAAGCCAAACATACTCTGGCTAGGCTTATAAATGCCCTAGGGCAGATTGCCTAGTATGAACCTATGAACCCATGTATTGATATATGTATGTGTATATATATATATATATATATATATATATATATATATGTATATATATATATATATATATATATATATATATATATATATATATATATATATATATATATATATATATATATATACATACATACCTATGTAATATAGAGAGGGAGAGGTATATATCTATTTAGTTATAAATATATGGACACACACACACAAACATATACATATCTCAATACATTTCCCATACTGATGAATGGTATTGCTGGATGCTATGTTTGTGAAAATATCAGTATTATGTAAATCTGTGATGGCTTAGTGGTAAATCACATTGACTATGGTGTGCTGACTCCTTGGATCGAGCCTTACAGATGCTGTTTATTTTGTTGCTGGGCAGAACAAGGGCGATTGGACACAGGTTGATGGCACTTTTAAGCAGTTGTAAGCAGGTTTGCATGAGTTTGCATGATGGTAAGCAATACTAACTGCCGGTAAAATCCAGTTACACCAGGTTAGCCTCAAAATTGCTTACTTTGTGTATGTAGTGCTTACCATCTTGCATACCTGTGCAAAGCTGCTTACTAACGCTTAAAAGTGTTTACTCCTGCTTACCCCAGCACTAATTTCCTTTAAAGAAAAGAAAAAAAGGGTTGATAGGACAGTGGTAAAAAACGGGCACAAAGAGGGAAAGAAAGTAGGGAAAATAGCTTAGGGATGTGCAGGCAGGGTGTAGGGAAGGTCCATAGCTGACCATTTATTCTACAGCTGTGCATATACACTGACATTGGCGGCAGGTTTGAACACAAACCCCTGAGAGAGGATTGAGGACAGCAATAATCTGTTGTGGTGCCAATTAGACCACATTACATGTGCCCAGTGGACACGTGTGCAGAATGGACAGCTATGTATGGGGCAAGATATTATTTGAGAACAGATTGCCCTTATTTTAAGGTGCAAGTGGGATGTTGGGGAAGGAGAGTATGTATTCTTGGGGAGGGGAGGGTGCGTAGAGTGACAGACAAGACAGACAAGACAGCATACAGGGGCAGTATATGACACATGTGGGGGAGCACCTTGGACTGTGAGGGGTGTTTTGAAGTTGCAAACCCATATGCCCCCAAATGGAAAAAGTGGGACTGAGGTCCCCACCCATGGGCAGTCGCCACTGCGCCTTCAAGGCCCCAAAGGTGGCTGTGCTGGGGGCTTGGTAGGAGGTGCAGGCTCACCCTCTGTTTGCACCATGCGGCCCTCAAGCTGGTGTAGCTGATCTTGAAATTCTTTGCCGAGCTCCCTACACACCATGGACTGGACCTGACGGTGGGTGACCTGCAGCAGTTCCGCCCAAAGGTCATGCATGGACAATGGAGGAGGAGGTCCCAGGCTGGGACCCAGACCTGCTGGTGCCTGGTGCCATGGCCAGCTGAGATGGGACAGGTGGGTTGACTGACATCAGCATTCCCATATGGGCTATGGTGTTGTCATTTTATAACAGATAAGGGCCAGTAATAGTCAGCAGCAGTCAGGATTACTTATTTCAGCATGCATACATATTCCCATTACCACAAGACACCAGATCTGGAACAGTTGCAGAGCAAGGGGAACACATGCACATATCCTGCATGATATATGTACAAAGGGTGACAGATGTGTGAGTAGTGCTATGAACACTGGCACAATATTGGCATGGTTCTGTGGTAACCTCAGACATTTACTGCCATAGCACTGTGTTTTGTGAAGAATGTCCAATCTGGGATATGAAGTCAGTAACTCTCATGGCTGTCACCATGTACTGACTGCAGCCCTCACACTATGCTTCTGCCATTCTCAGATAGGTGTTCTGTGAGTAACACAATAACACAAGGAACAAAAGGTTCAGCACACTAACCAGTTTCCAGATGACCCTACAGATGGAGGTTTCCTCACAAACATCGCACTGTCGTGACAGATGTTACAACAGGCAGACCAGCCATAACCAAATACACCCTGTTAAACTGACAGTACTCTAAATTAAGAACAGCAACACTTGCATTCTGTAGTCATGGCTGGCACATCCCCTCCTGTCTGTTGGCCTTTTTCCACAGTGTATGCTGTTGGAGGTAAATCCCAAACCCATCTGTGATGATTTATGCCAAACACCAGATCTAGGTTCCACTCACATTGAATTTCATGGCCCAACACCAACATGATGTTCCTGGATTTTGTAGTGTGTTTCCATGCAATTGGCTATGGGAATGTTACCACAGCTGTGTCACATTCAGTCAGCTAGAGGAGGACTGCAATTGGTGCAGAGGCCATCAGCTGATCATGACCAACACTTACTAAACACTAGCTGCTGCCTAAGCAGAGCAGGTGTACATATCCACATCCACCATGGAGGGTATGGCAGGGACAGACAGAGACAAAGTATGTCAGGGAAGGTGTGGGCGAGTAAAATTGAAGCATGTTTGTGTGACACACATACCAGTATAGGGATTCAACCCCCTGACTGGCAATGCATTACTATCACATGTGCATGCAGTTATTACATGTGCCACATAGCTTACATGTTGGTGAGGTGTGCAAAGATATATGTGCTGGTAAGTGACATCTGCAACAGTGATATTGTACAGCTACGGTAGGTGTATCACAAGTGACTGTCCCCATTGACCAGTGTCAGCGGCAACACAGCCACACTATCTAAGGGACTCATACACATTGCCACACTTGCCAGGGTCAGGAATACACTCCCTACCTAGCTATCTTACCACAATACAGTACTGCACAGGTATCACATGCACCACAGGAGCTATTGTGCTGTACTATGGGCAAAGGGTATGTGAAGGTGTCTGACATCAGTTGGACTGCTTCAGTATGCCAATGGGAGTTGTACCAGGTGTGAATGTGGTTGGAAGCATCATACACTACACACAGGGACACAGGATGCCAGTACTGATGTGCATGTGTGTATTGCTTCATGGGTGTGTAGCAGTTGGCTGTGCCAGAAGGCTGTACAAGGCTAGGTGAGGGGTATACCTTGGCATCAGGCCACATGACAATGGTCTGATGTGTGGATCAGGTGTGTAGTGTCTGGAATGTCCCACACAGGTGGGTATTGTATTTACCGTCCTGTAACCTGGGTTAGTATTGTGTGTGGCCAGTGCTGTGCAATGCTTGCCATGTATGTGTTCTATAATCCATGACATGGATGGTGTCTTGGATGTGCACACATCCCACATTCATGTACAGTGACATGTGGAAGTGTACTTGGATTGCCAGGCCTATGTTATGTACACAGATTGTTATCATCACATGTGCCACTCCTGACCTCATGTGGCAGGGAGTGCTCATAGACAGTTCTTTGTGGATCACATTTGATGGCACCACAGATGTTGTAGGCATCCATTGGGGAACATAGTGAAGGTGCACTGTCTTCATTTATGTGCCTACTGATGGACAGGTTGCCATGCCCACTGCAATCGCAGCATGCTTGCTATCTGTGAACAGTATGTAGGGTACTACCAGCATAGAGGTAGTTGTCAAGGCAAGTGTGTTTGTGTATGAGACACAGGTTCATAGTGTACTCTGTGTAATACTAGGGTTGCTTACTTTGTTCACCAGGCCTTGTATCTCATGTAGGGGTGTGGAGTGGCGCCCCAGCATCTCCGCTGATTGACATCTGTCATCCTTGTAAGGTGGACATTGTGAGATATAATATGGTCACCATATAGGGAAATTACAAAACCGGCTCCTCAATGGGTCCAGGTGTTACACCGTCACAGCCACCTCCACACAGGTTACGTATTATAAACACACACACACACACACAACACACACTTACTATGTCTGGGAATGGAATCCCTACCTAACTAGTTTATCATACTACAGCATTACACAGTTATAGCACACACCAAAGAGATTATTGGGATATTTTTCCACAAAGGTGTATTTCACAGTCGATGATGTCAGCAGACATGCCAAAGTAGGGCAATGGAGGTCGTAGTGCCTGTGAATGGCCTCAAAAGCATTGCCCCCCACTCTGACAAAGGAGCACACACAAACATTCACACATACTATGTCTGGGTATACAACCCCTACCTAACTAGCTTATCACACTACAGCATTACACAGTCACAGCTTGCACCATGGCAATTACTGAGATTCTGCTTCACCAAAGGTGTATTTCACATGGAGTGACATCAGCAGGCTTGTCAAAGAAGGGCAATGACAAATGTACAGACTGTCATCAAAAGCATTGGGCTCTACACATATGCACCAACACACACACACACACACACACACACACACACACACACACACACACACACACACACACACACACACACACACACACACACACACACACACACACACAATGAATGGGATTAGAACACTTACCTAATTATTATAGCTCATTAGAGCACTATGCAGTTACAGAACGCACCAAAGAGATTACTGGGGTACTTCTTTACCAAAGGTGTATTTCACAGGGAATGACATCAGCAGGCTTGTCAAAGAATGCCAATGACAGGTGTATTGACTGTCCTCAAAAGAATTGGGCCCTACACATACGCACAGACACACTTTCCATGAATGGGATTAGAACACCTACAGCATATGAGAGCATTATGCAGTCACAGAATGAGCCATGGAGATTACTGGGATACTCCTTCACCAAATGTGTATTTCACAGGGAATGACATCTGCAAGCTTGTCAATGAAGGGCAATGACAGGTGTATTGACTGTCCTCAAAAGCATTGGGCCCTACACATAGACACACCCACATGCACACAGTTGCCATGAATGAGATTAGAACACCTACCTAGCTACTACAGCATTACACAGTTACAGAGCACACCATGGGGATTACTGGACTACTCGTAGACCAAAGATGTATTTCACAGGGAATGACATTAGCAGGCTTGTCAAAGAAGGGCAATGACAGGTGTACTGTCTGTCCTCAAAAGCACAGGCCTTACATATACAGAGTTGCCATGAATAGAATTAGAACATGTATCTAACAATTACAGCAGATTAGAGCATTACGCAGTTGCAGAATGCACCACAGAGATTACTGGGGTACTCTTTCACCAAAGATGTATTTCACAGGGAATGACATCAGCAGGCTAGTCAAAGAAAGACAATGAAAGGTGTACTGACTGGATGGCTACCAGGGGAAATTGTACACAGTAATGGACATTTGCACATCATATGTTTTTGCAAAATGGGAATGTGCTCTGTGGGACAGGCCTCATGAAAGGGGACCTGTCTTTCACTGTCTGTCACTCTCTTCCCACATCTATTATGTGTATGTCTGGGCTGTTATAGTGCGCTGTCCTTGGATATATGTGCATATTCTCATCCATTGAGTGTGCAGAGCTTGACTGGTGTGTAATGTGGAATGTTTGCACAGACATCTGTGACTGACTGCTGCATATAGTCCACAATTGTTTCCAGACATGGCCTTCATTTGTGTGTAAGCATGCCCAGTATGACCCTTCTGTAATTTGTTTTCTGACATGGCCTTCACTTCTCTAAGTGTGTGAACATGCCCAGTATGAGTGTCTGTATTGCATGTGTGACTCCATTCTAGGTAGGTTGTACTCCAGTGCAGGTATTTGTGCTCTACAACCTACAGCTAGTAACCTGCTTCTGCAGGATATCTGTTGATTGGTTGACATTGTGGGTCAACATTGGGCAAAGGCTAGTGAGCTTGTTGCTAATTGTGTCTGTAGTGCTTCTGCTGCATGGTTTTGGTGTTGGCAGGGATACTCAGTGATATGTGATGTTTTACTCTCTGATGTTTTATGTCCAACTACTGACATGACAGGTATACATCTTTTCTGGCAGTAGGTTCCTGGGGATTGCAAGTTGAATGCAACTTTGTCCAGTAATGTGGTGTGCAACCTATATATTCATGCACACTCATGTCATTCTGGCGTGGAAACTGCAGACACTTGCTGATGGGTCTGTGTATATGGTCCAGCACCTTGGTGCTGTTGTGGCTGTTGGTCTCATGCCTGTACAATTATCATCATGACAGGATGACCATATGGTGCTGTGGCCATACCTCCCAGGTATTCAGACTAATTGAGGTTATCCAGAGGCAGGGCTTATTATTCTGTTCATTAACCCTTCACAATTTGGTTTGCAAGCAGGTTTGTGGCCACCCATCCCAGTGTTTGCAGCCATGATAAGTATGTGCACACATCAGGGTTTCACCCTTCACACACTCCATAGTGGTGATGCTACCCCCCCTTTGTTAATCTGTTCTCTTCCTACCATTATGCACATGATATCTGATAGGTATGCCTCTTGTCACCACTCCATCCCAGCAGTATGCACAGGTTGGTCCACAGTTCATGCATTGGAACATGATGTACATACTAATGGGATTTTTCAACATGTCTTTGCATTCGTGTTCTGTGGATTGTGTTTTGTCATTATGTGGCGGTCCATGGGGTAACATACAGTGGTGGTACAGGCGTGTCACAGACCTGTAACAGAGGACAGTGGGGCATTGGGTACTGACTGCAAGGCAATGTATTCCCCTGGGTTGACAGGATAGGTGTGCAAGGTGGTGATGGTGGTGATGGCAATTGTTTCTGTCCTTATTAATCCATTGGTGTGGATGCTGGCAGGGTGCATCTTACAGCTATGGGCACACCTGCATGGTACACCTCTTCAGCATGTTGCATTCTGTGAGTATTCACATAATAATGTGGGGATCATATTGTACTCCTTCACAGCAGCAGGGAGGTGTCCTGTGTGTTACCTGAGGCTGATGTTGGGCCAGACTGGCTGCATGTGTGCTAGGGTAGCTACTTGCAACTGCCTCATGGGTATATGTGGCCCTTTCCCCTGCTACTGGCTAGTGGGTGGAAAACAGCAGCTTCTACATACATCATACCTCTGCCTCTTGTGTTTTGCCAGTGTTTACCCACAGTACATCTTAGTTCCCCATACTACACAACCAACTGATGTGCTGTGAACCTGTATGTGCAAATGGAGGGTGTCTCCATTTCACTGTGAAATGTTACACAGTCTCTGTCTATGGTACTTCCACCTGTGTACTGTGTGTACGTCTGGGCCAACACTAATGCCATGTCCATCTTCCAGATGGTGACAGTTATGACATCTGTACAAATCATATGGTCTACTGCTGCAACACGTCATGCTGGGATACCAGTCTGTTTGTCACTGCAGTTGTGTGGACTTGGCCCAGTCATCAGCAGTACTGACCATTGGACACCAGGACACACACTCCATGGCTATTTGTTGAACACATTACACAGCATATCACTCAGAACTACCTAACACACAAAGCTCTGACTATTGTAGACACGCGACTATCCATCTTGCTGATTTGACCAGTGCAGGTACTCTGTGCTCACTGTTATTACTCCTACACATGGATGCTAATACATTTCTACATAGGGTTGGGGGGCACACCTGCCAACTGTGGACATGTCCTACAACCACCTGGTATGTCAGGTACTCTTTTGGCTTCCACACAACAATCTGATACTCAGATCTCTGCATATTGTACACATGCAACATTCCAACATTATAATTGGGGCAGCTCAGGTACTCTGTGCTCTGCTGCTGTGTTACCCACACATAGATGTTACTGCTATACTACATAGGATTGGGGGGAGCACACCTGACAATTGTAGACATTTCTGCTATACCCAACTGATATTTCAGCTGGGTCTACAGTGAAACATCGAACACTAAAAACAGTGAACGATGTTTGATTGACACATTTTCAGCGAAAGCTGAAAATGTCGAAACCACAGAACAGCGATTTCTTTCCTAGGGAAAGAAATCGCTGTTCCAACCCCCCACCCAAAAAAAAATTAACACTTCCAGATACATACACATATACCTTAATCCTAATTATACGCCCCCAAAAACCTGTAAACAACGAAATACACATATGCACATAACCCAACCATACATTTAACGAAAAAAAACAGTAAACATTTTAAACCATATGCACTTACCTTAACCCGCACCTTAACCCTAAGGTCAGTAACTCTCACACATTTACATAAACAGTTCCAAACACATACACACATACCTTAACCCTAATTTTACCTCCCAAAACAAAAGTAAATAGCTGAAAACACATACACATGTAACTCAACCATACATCTAACACAAAATAAAAAACAGTAAACACTTTCATACATATGCACTTACCTTAACCCGCACCCTAACCCTAAGGTCAGTAACTGTTGCACAATCATGCTCAAGAGCAAGACAAGGGACCACACTACACTTCAGAACATGGAAAAACAACAAAGCGGTCAAGCGACTTCTTTCCTAGGGAAAGAATTCGCTGAACAGCCGCTTCGCTGTTTTGCCTGTTCGCTCTATATGTGTTGACGAAAACACATTCAACAAAATGCGTTTTCATCGTACTAATAGGAACCCTTTCAGGTACCCTGCTGGCCTCCACACATCAACCTGACACTCAGAGCTCTGTTTTTACCCCAATTTAAAAACCCTTTTATTTCGGGTCTTTGGCTTCCAAAATGTTTTACCTTTCCTTACACAGGAAAATGATACAATTTTAAAAGTTTTTTGGGGGGACCTTCCAATTTGGGCTTTTTCTTTGACACCCCCTTGGTTTTTTCTGGTAGGGCTGGGGTTTTTTAAACCTTGGGGGTTCCAACCTTTCCTTTTGGACTACACCTTCCGTGGTGGGGGGACTTTTTTTTATTGAAACCCCCATTTCCCTTTTTTGTTCCCCCCCCCATTTGAACCCACTTCCGATGGGGTTTTACTTTTTGTTAGGTCTTTTTTGGAAAAAGGGGGGTTTTTTCATTGCCCAAAACCCCTTTGGGACCCTTAGCACCCTTTCCCCTTTTTGTTCCCTCCTAAAAACCTGGTCCTGCTTGGTGGGGGGACTTTTTTGGGTTTTGCCTATTTAATGGTTGTGGAGGGCACACATTTTCCAAAACATTTCCTTCCCTGGGGGCACATTGTCCCTTTTCTCCCTTTTCTTTGTTTCACCCGGAATTTTTTGGGGTTTTTATGTGCCCCTTAATGTCCCCATCGTTGCCTCCCAAACCAAGGGTACCCATTTCCCTTCTTTGGGCCCTTTTTCCTCCTCCAGTCAAATCGGCCTTCTGGGTTGGAATTTTGGGGGTGTTCCCTTTCCCCGCTGTTTTCCAGTTTAAAGGGTTGGGTTTTGGAGGGCCCCGAATATTTGGGGCAAACTGGAAATATACAACTCCACCATGGTAAAGGGACTGGGCCTTTTGGCATCCCAAAAAACCATCAAGATTTCCCTTTTTTGTGTTTTACTTTGTTTAGGGGGTGGTTTTTGGGGGTTTGCCCCTCCTTTTCCAAAGCCCCCCAAGGGGGGATAGTCCCCCTCCTTCTGGTACAGGGCAGGCCAGGTTGTTCCTCCTTTCCCCAAACCCCTTTTTTGCCCCGGGTGCCCGGCCTTGTAAGGGTTTGGGGGGGGGGTGGCCCCGCCCTGCTCAGGGGGGGGGGGAAGGTATGTTTTGAGCATGGGACCATACCAATTTTTAAAATTTTTTGGGAACCCTTTGCTGGAAAGGGGGGAAAAAAGGCTCCCCGGATGTGTACAGGCCCAAAATTTGGGGAA
Source organism: Protopterus annectens (assembly GCF_019279795.1). Lineage (NCBI taxonomy): Eukaryota > Metazoa > Chordata > Ceratodontiformes > Protopteridae > Protopterus > Protopterus annectens. The sequence continues at coordinate 951,507,828 of NC_056734.1, read as the reverse complement.
CCCGGGGGACCCTTTAGATCCCCCAAACCCCATTCCCTTTAAGATTCCTTTGTTTTTTTGCCTCAATACCTTGGTTTCCCCGGGTGGGTTTGTTTTCTTTTTTGGGTGTTACAGCCAAAGTATGCGTAACCCGCCCCCCCATAGGTCCCTTTGGATGTCCCCCTGGAAATTTCCTGGGGTACACTCCTTTTTTCCCAGTGTGGGAAACGTTATCCCCCTCACCCTTCCCGCCTTTTTAATGCCCCGGGATCAAAAACCCAAAACCTGGGGTTTTTTTTGAAAAACCCTTTTTATAATATGGGGCCCGGGTTTGGGCCAAGGGGGGTGGTTTTCTTTTATGTGGGGTTTTTGGGTGGGGTTTGCCCCCTACTTCAAGGGGTTTTCATTTTGGAAGAAACCCCAATTGGCCCGGGCCCTCCTAGGGGTTTTTTGAGGAAATTTTTTTGCCTTCCCCGGCCCCGGTTTGCTGCTGGGTCCGGAAATGGTGGAATTTCCCCGGAGCTGTTCCCTTTAATTTCCCATGTTTTTCCCCAGTTCCCTTTTTTGGAAAAAAATCCCGTGGCTGTATTTCCTTTTTAACCCTTCCAAAACCCCTTTTGGGGGTTTTCCCCTTTGGGAGGGGTTTCCCCCCTTGGTTCCGTGTTTGAAAGGGGGCCCCGGCCCCCGGCCCCAATATTAAAGGGGGTCCCTTCCCCCTATTTGCCCCACTATTCTAAATCTTACCCCTTTTGGGGGGGTTTTCCCCTTTGGGCTGGGGCACTTTCCCTTTCCCCTCATTTGTGTTGGTAAACAAAACAAATTTACATCCTCCCCCCAACCCTTTTAGGGCCCTTTTTCCTGCCCGGTTTATTTATAGAAAAGAACCCCCAAATTTTTTAGGTTTTTTTCTTTTTTCCCTTTTTTTCCCTATGGTTCAGGGGGGAAAAAAAAAAAAGGTTTTTTTATTTTTATTTTTGTGTGGCCTTTTTGGCCTTTCTGCTTCCTAAAATATGGCCCTTTATTTATGCATAGCTTTCCCCTTTTAAATTTTGGGAAATTAAAATCCGGTTCTAACCCGGACTTTTGTTTCCCATTTCCAAATGTTAACCCTTGGGTTCAAAAAAACCCCCACTATTTTAAAAGGGGTTTTGCTGGGTTTCCTGCGGTTGTGAAATGGCCCCGATTTTTCCCGCCAGCTATTTCCCCAGGTTTCCTGAAACCAATTTTTTCACTCCTCCCTTTTGTGAACAAACAATCTCCTTGGAGCTGGGTTAAAATTTTTCCTGGAACTTCCTTTTAAAACCCTGTTGGGGATGGTGCACACCAAAAAACTTTGTAAGGTGCTGGAGGGTTTAAAAACCCACCCCACTTGCCTGTAAGGGGAGGGAAAACCCCCCCCCTCTCCCTTTTGGTTGGCACCCTTAACAGGGTTTTCCAAAGCTTTTTGTTAATTAAAAAAATTTAAATTTGGGCCCCCTTTTAAAGCCGGGGAAAAAGGGATTTCCCCATTTCCCCCCATTTTCCTAAGTTGCCTGTTGATAAAAAAAAACAAAAAAACCAAAATGGGGGTTTTAGGGGAACCCAAAATTTTTTCATTTCCAAAGGGGGTCTTTTGGCCACTTTTACTTGGCAGAGAACACCCCCAAATTTTATTAGAATACATTTTGGAAAACTTTTTTCCCCATCCTTTGCTATTTGGGCCCCTTTTTTTAAAACGAAAGGGGGCAAAAATAATAAAATTTTTTTATTTTGGGAGGGAATGGCCAAAAGGGCCCCCCCTTATATTGGATTTTTAAAAGCCCCCAAAGGGAAAAAAGGTTTTTTGGAAACTTCATAAAACTATTTTAGAAAGAAAGACGGTTCTAAGAATAATTTCTTTAGTTTTCATGTTCAAACTTCCCATTAAAAAACCCCTTTCTTTTAAATTTTTGGGGGTTTTAAAACAGCCCCCTTTTTTTTGTGAAGCTCGTTTAGGGTATTTGGAAAAAGGGGAGTTTTTTTTTTTTTTTTTTTTTTTTTTTTTTTTTTTTTTTTTTTTTTTTTTTTTTTTTTTTTTTTTTTTTTTTTTTTTTTTTTTTTTTTTTTTTTTTAAAAAAAAAAAAAAAAAAAAAAAAAAAAAAAAAAAACAAAAAAAAAAAAAAAATAAAAAAAAAAAAAAAAAAAAAAAAAAAATAAAAAAAAAAAAAAAAAAAAAAAAAAACCCCCCTTTTTTTAAACCTTTTTTTTTAAAAAAGGGCAAAAGTTTTTTCCAAAAAAGCCAAAAAGTTTCAGGGGCCCAAGTTTTAAAAACCAATTAAAGGGGGGAACTTTTTAAACAATTCAGGGGTTAAAAAAACCCTTTGCAAAAATGTTTAGATTTTTGCCTTTTTACTCGGTTACTAACCGAGTACATTTCTGCAGATAGCACTAGTCTTGCACGGACTGTTGCAAGCTTCCTAGATTGCAAAATCACCTCATTTGCATGGATTTCACCTACAAATGGGGTGATTTGAATACCAAGGCTTAGTCCATGCAGGATTAGTGCAGGAGCGCTCGTGCACGCCCCTGCAGGCTATTCCTGGATCACACTGCAGAAATATTGCCTGCATGGCCTCCTGCACCAATCTTGCACTCCGTGCAAGCTTTTGTGAATCTGAGGGATGGACTTAACTCATCTCTTAAAAGGACTGCTGGCTTAAATTCCACATGGAACTACAGAACGTATTTAAATCTATGTTGGCGTCATGATGCACACATAAAGGAGAAGACTCTTGTATCGCGTATGCTGTGATGTTAAAGCCTCATGGCCCATCTGCATCTGTAAGTGGGAGGGCACTCCCCCTCCCCCTCTCCCTATGGTTCAGGCACCCTTGAACAGGGTGCCGAGAAGAGATCAAAATTTATGTTAATTAAAATAAATAAATAAATAGATAAATAAAAATTGAGCCCTTTACAAAGCCGACCTGTACAGCGCCCTAGGCAGTCGCCTAGTTTACCTATGCCTAAGTCTGACCGTGTGTGTTATAAATATGAAACAAAAAATAACACAATGAAGAAGAGAAGTGAGTTTGAGGGCAGCTCCAAACTTATTGCTCATTGACCAGAGGTGGCCATGCAGTTTAATGAGCCACATCAGTGATCTGGGGATAGGAACAGAGAACTACCTCACATTGCTGGCAGTTAGCAGGGATGACGTTAGTAATGAGCTATTAACGTATGCTGCTTTGCATATTTAGAGAGATGCTTTGTTTGCAAAAGACTGAAAGGATGTGATCTATTCTCAAGTGGAGTGCAAAATATTTTCAGGGTAATGTGGTAGGCAATAGGGAAACAAAAGCAGGCCCCTGCCTGGGAGTGGATGGGTGGATTTATATAAGCCTATGGAAATAATGTGTTATTTAATAGGAAAGCTAACAGTAAATGCTATTGCTTCAGAAAGATAAGACAGTCTAAGAATAGATTACTGTGTAGTGCATAAAAGTCAGAACTGCTATAATTACATTTACTTCGAATTTTTGTCTTTAAAACAGCCCGCTTTCTTTGTGAAGTCTACAAGTGTGAGGGATCATTTGTAAATGTAGCCTTGGTTGTAGTTCTAAACTGAGGCATGTGCAAAAGCCATGTACAGGGCCAAGTTTAAGCATAGAACTGTAACAATCAGCTATCCAGAAATTTGCAGAATGTCCAGATTTTTGCCTCAAAAGATGTGGCTGTTCCTTCTAGATTTGTGATTCTGGTAAATCATTGAGGATTGAAGTCACTAAATAATGGCAGTCACTTCTGTTTTAGACTTCTTAGCCTTAAGAAAATACATTTTAAGGCAAAACATACTATTCTGACATCTTCTAGCTTTATAAGACTAATATTTTAAATCTATTCATAATTTTGCCCCCCGCATTGCTTTTGGCTTTTTCCAGGATTCGTACACCCAGAGCTTGAAAGGTAAGCTTAGAATGTATACCGGATAGCAGTTGCTTATTCTCTGGCAACAGTAATAATAGTGAGGACAGCTAAATGGCTGAAATGTATTAATGTGGGTTATTGTTGGCTGTGGTTATAGAATGGAATTAATTATGGGCGGGAGTTATTGTCATCTTGCTGAACTCTTCTCACGTTGCTGCTACTTGTTTAATTTAAAACAGTATTCTCATACTTAGTGCCACAGCTAATGATACCTCAGCTAATTGTTCAAGTAATCTAATTTCAAGAGCATATGCTATAGTATTGCAGACATAAGCATTGTGCTGCACTAAAGGGGAAACCTAGACAGCTCATTACATGTACCTATGCATAAGTAGTTCATGGTTATTTATTCATTTGCAACTACTTAACTCATTCAGCCTTTTAGCTCCTTTTTGCATACTTCCGTTTCACACCCATAGCTTCTTGTGGTGTCTAGAACTTTTTCAGGTTTGAATTCATATATCTAAGTTAATTTCCAGATTATTATAGGCATTATTAGAAAGTGCAAGGAGTTATAAACAAAACAACAGTTAAGACTGTTAATCTAGGAAGTCCTTCTACAGTACAAAAATGAATCACTGTTCATCGCTTATTATTCATATGTTAATATGTATGTTCATATTTTCATATTAGTGGCATACATGTTACTGAGGGGTATAGTGTGATATGCCATGGTAGGACACAAGAAAATTCATTGTCAAAGTCCATTTATATCACTCTATATCTCATATATTGCTTGCAGTTTGTTAGTAATTATGAAAATAAACAATATTTCCATATGTTCTTAATATTAAAAAAAAACAAGTGACTTACAAACTGTTAAATCAATATTATAGGTTCATAGGTAGGTGCTAGGCTATCTGCTCAAGGGCATTTATAAGCCTAGCCAGAGTGTGTTGGCTTTCGCCACATTGATTAATTAACTGATCCTCTGTCAAGCAGAGCTAATGAAGTGATCCCAGGGTTGTATTTTCTGTTACCCATCCACTCGTCAAGGTTTCTCTTTGAAGAGTGTTAGTGAGGGGCTCTGCCTGATGTAATTTGGAATTTTGTTCCAAAGCATGGGGATTCTCTGTGACAGGAATCTATCCCTCCAGCATGTTCTATTTATTGTTGTGGTGATGTTTAGCTCACTAGTCGCAGTGACTTGGATTTCTTTAGGTGGAGCATGTTCATCAATTCTGAGTTGGACATGGCTTTGTAAGTCAGGAAGAGATCACCTCTGAGTAAGCCATATGTCACTGAGTACAGCCGGAGTTTTTTCAGTCGGGCTGCATAGGATATATGTTTGAGGCCACTAATCCTCTTGGTGAGGTACTTTTGTGGTCTTTCCAGCTGTTGGAAGTGTCTTGTGAGGTACATCCCAAATGGGGCATTGTACTCTATGATGGGTCTAATGAGTGAATACTAGAGGGGCACTATAACCTCTTTATTTCTAGATGCGAACCCTTTAGTAATTAGATGGGCCACATAGAAGGATTTCCTAACTACTTTGGCAATATGATTGTCAAAGGAGAGATTACTATCTTCCTGGGTCCCCAGATCTCTTATAACCTCTTCTGTATTAAGGGGGCTGCACCTATGTGGTAATTTGTGGGTGTTTTGTTCTTCCCAAATGGGATGACTATGCATTTTTTGGCATTTAGCTTGAGGCTATGACTTTGACACCAGGTGTCCTTCTCAGTTAGGCCCTTTTGGAGGATGTCCGTGTCATCCAAAGAGTCAATTATGGCTCCCAGTTTGCAGTCATCGGTGAACTTGGTTAGCCATAGTCCTCCTGTGTTTGCCTGTACTTCTGAGAAGTATATGCTGAACAGTAGGGGTCCTAGGACCGAGCCTTGTGGGACACCATTTGTGACTGATTTAGAGTCGGACTTGGAGCCTGCTATTCTTACCTTGTGAGTTCTGTCTGTAAGCCAGTTGGCAACCTATCTCGTGACGTAGGGGTTTATGTTCAGGCTGGTGAGTTTTTCTGTAATACCAGAGTGGGCAATGGTGTCAAAAGCCTTGGTGAGGTCAAGGTAGGCTGTGTGAACCACCTTTCCCCTCATCTATGGCCTTGGTGACTGTCTCGAAGAAGTCAACCAGGTTTAGTAGGCATGATCTGCCCTTAACAAAGCCGAACTGGGTCGGGTCAAGTGATTGGAGATTCCCAATATCTTTTTTAATGAGTTCCATGATGATGCATTCCATAGCCTTGCAGACCAGGCTAGTCAGGCTTATGGGGCAATAGTTACCAGAGTCAGTTGTGGCCCCTCCTTTGTGGAGAGGAATAACCATTGCTGTGCACCATTCTATCAGCATGTAGCCTGTGGAGAGGCTGAGGTTGAGCAGCTTGTTAAGGTGGGGGTTAGTTCATTCTGCAGTTCATGCAAGATGCAGCCTGGGACACCATCTGGTCCCATTGACGCTGTGTTTTTGGCTTTTGAAAGGGCTATTTTCACCTGTGCATCTGTGATTTTTGGGACACTACACTTTTCTGGTGTTGTTGTGGGCCCTTTTGGAGGTGAGAGGGGGGTGAAGTCTGCACTGAAACTATCTGCCAGGATGTTGGCATTATCAGTAGTTCAGTATAGTTTGTGCTATTTTGCACTAGTTCAGTGCATATCTGTGAGTTGCCACTTAGATTCTTAACATAGCTAAAGAAGGCTTTGTGGTTATCTTTTGAATCCTTGGCTATTTTTCTTTTGAAGTTAGCCTTGGATGATTTCATGAGGAACCTTGGTTTCTTACTGATACTGATCAGGAATGTATTTCCTTCTTGGGATTTGCTTTTTTTCTGAACTAGTTTCCTCCTTCTATTGTATAGCCTGTTTATTGCAGGGGTCCATGAAATTGGTTTCCTTCTCTTAGAGGAGTGAGTCTTGGATTTTCTAGGGATGGCACAATCCATGCATCCTTGTAGGTGCTCATAGAGTGCATTTGTAAAGGTTTCTGCATCTTGGTCAGCATTATCCTTTAACGTGGGGGCTGTGAAACTTGCCACCTCTGTCTTAAGTAAGGTGAAGTTTGCTTTAGAAAAGTTTTTTACTGTGGTTTCCTTAGTTGGGGGTGGTGGTGGGGTGTGGACATCCAGAATGATTAGTTTATGGTCTGATCTAACTAGTGACGGGTTGACCTCTGGTGTGGAACACCTGTCGCCTGGTAGGGGAGTTTACCAGCTGAGCCACAGCATTTGAGTTGATGAATTCCAGGAAGTGCTGGGCCTGGGAATTTGTACTCGAGTAGTTTTCCCAGTGAATGGTAGGGTAATTGAAATCACCTAATATCAGGGTGTTCGGCAGGACCTTCACGTTTTCTAGTGTCTCCAGAAAGGTGGAGTGGTGGTCCTGGGTCATGCAGGGTGATTTGTAGCAGGCCACAATTTGCATTGTAGATTTGCCCGATGTTAGTTGCACATGGATGATCTCAGAGGTATCATGCTGCACCACTAACCTGGAGGTGTAGGTATCCTTGATGAATATGGATACATCCCCTCCTTTTGTGTTTCGGTCCGTGTTCTGTGGCCGAAATGTGCGGTATGAGTTGTAGCCCAGTAGTGCTGGGGTAGTCTCTGGAGCCTTGAACCAGGTTTCAGTTACTGCACAGATGTCGATGTTCTCCATACTGAGGAGTGCTTTGAGCGTGTGCATTTTGAGATTTAAACTCCTGGCATTGAGTAGCATAACCCTCAGTTTTTTGTTAATTGTGCTGATTATAGAGGTGGGTTTGACTTTTGAGCCTTGCCTAAAAAAAGCACTAGGGGAGCAACAAGAGCCTTGGCCAGTATTCGAAAGCCTAGGGGTGACATGTGCAAGCCATCTCTTGTGAAGCAAAGTGGCTTGTTGAGCATGTCGTCCCAGGCTGACAGACACTGGATCCCCTTTGAATGACACCAGAAGCTTAACCAATTGTTGAAATTGATTATTTTTTCTTTATACTGAGGTATCATTCTTGGTGAGGGCAGGATGCTACTCAGGGTCAGGGTCATACCAGCCTGGGCTGCATGATCAGAGAGCTCTTCCATGTCTCTTTTCATGTAGTCCAGGGAGGTACGTCTCGGGTCTTTCACACCAACATGAACAGTGACAGAGTCATATTTGTACTTGTTCTGGAGTGACCTGAGTGCTTGTGTTATGTGGCGGATTCTGGCTCCTGACAGGCAGCTAACAGTAACCTTCTGCTTGTCCAGCCTAGTGAATGGGACATCAGTGTGCCTGACTATAGAGTCACCTATTACTAGTGTGTTAGGTATGTTATTTTGCCTTAAGGGCTGTGATTGTGCAGCACACTGATTTTGTGTTTTATGTGTTGTCTGGTTTGTAATGGGAAGTGTAGGTTGTTTGGGTGTCCGCTTTGGAGGTCTCTGATGCTTTTGCAGGTTTTTATTTAGAGCCTCCAAGTATGATTTTGTGTATTTATGTGTATTTTTTGCCAGTGCTGTTTTAGTAGGTCTGTGTGTGGCTGGAGGCGTGGTGCAAGTGTTAACCTTCTCCTCTTGACTGTCTGTTCCAGTCTTGGGTGGAGACAGCTTAGCTTCCAGTTTGGCTGTATAATTGCATCTCTTGCATATGTTAGTGTTTTGTGGTAGGAGAAGAGGGTTGTCTGTGTACATGAGGCAGTTGTAACATTACCTCAGGATACCCAGATTCACCAGCTGGACTGGAGAGTGCACCTGAAGTTGCCCTTTGGTCATGTCTGAATAGTAGGGTGAGCTGCTTAGTCACTTGGTTGGTGAGGGGTGAATAAAGAGCCTTGTCCTGCTGGGCAATCAGTGTCAGGGTATATTAGTGCTTGCTATTAGGTCTGAGCAAGTGCTGGGCTGTAAGATGCTTTTTGAGTGCCAAGGTTGAGAGTTACACTAGTTTCAAGGGAAAAACTGAAGAGGAGACTTAATGGAGCTGTGAATAATTTAACCGTAGCTAACTGACACTGCCTGGTGTGTAAAACCATGCAAACACAGTTTTTATAGTAGGGAAATGAAAGAGATAGAAATTAGCCCAAAATGGCCAATAAACTACTAACTTCTGGGCTGGAACCACTCCTCCAGGGACAGATAGGTTGCTCAAAGCTCCCCTCTCTCACAGATGAACAGAGAAACTTCCTTCTATCCAAGTAAGGTATGAGCAACTCAGAAACTAGTATCACTGAATCCAGCACTAGCCTGAAAACTGGACTATACTAGCTTAGAAAGGCAGGAAATAAGGAATTTTTTTTGTTGTTTTTTTTTTTGAAAATATAAGGCAAAAACAGTAAAAAAATACACTTAAAACAGCTTTAAATGACTACAAACAATCAGAAAAGGCTATCACACTTTATTGTGTAGCCTACAACAGTTAATTTAAACAAAAAACAACTTCTTAAAAGTGCAGGCAGTCAAATAAGTACAATATGTGAAAAAAAAGCTTTTAAATCACAATAAATGCTGGAAAATCTGTGCTTAGGCAGAAAACAGATAAGTACAGCAAGAAAGTACAGAAAACTGATAATCACTCCAAAGTCTCTCTTCTGAGCTAGAAGGCTTGCATCAGTTAAAGGTTTTCTAGTGCTACCCAGTAGGTTAGTTACAGGAAAGATGGGAAACAAGCGCATATGTGGTCTTTTAAACCAGGAAGTTGAAAGAGACGGACAAACTGTCCAAATGGTCAATAAACTACAATTTCTGGGCCAAGAACTTCTCCTCTCATGGTAGACAGGCTACCTAGTGCTTACCACTCCCGCTGATAAGCTAGAAAGCTTAATCCAACATAGAAAGGCTTGCGGGGCCCAGAAGCTTACCAACAATCCTGGATACAGCAACTCTGTATCTGGACTAGGCTAGTTACAGGAAAGGTGGAAAACAAGCACAAGTGCGGCTTTTAAACCAGAACATTGAAAGAGATGGAAAAAAAATGCCCAAACAGCCAATAGCTACAATTTCTGGGCCAGGAACCACTCCTCTTGTGGTAGATAGGCTACCTAATGCTTACCACTCCCACTCATAAGCTAGAAGGCTTTCCTCCAACACAGAAAGGCTTGGGGGGGGCTCAGAAGCTTACAAAGAGTCCTGAATACAGCAAATCTGTACCTGGACTAGACTAGTTACAGGAAAGGCAAGGAACAAGTACAAACGTAGGCTTTTAAGCCAGCAGGTTAAAAGAGATGGAAAACTGCCCAAATGGCCAAATAAACTACAATTTCTTGGCCAAAACTCATGCTTCTCGTGAAGGATAGGCTACCTAGTGCTTACCACTCCCACTGATAAGCTAGAAGGCTTCCGTCCAACACAGAAAGGCTTGGGGGCTCAGAAGCTTACTAACAATCCTCGATAAAGCAACTCTATAACTGGACTAGGCTAGTTATAGGAAAGGTGGGAAACAGGCAGAAGTGCGGCTTTCAAACCAGAAAGTTGAAAGAAATGGAAAAAAAACCTGCTCAAACAGCCAATAGCTACAATTTCTGTGCCAGGGATCACTCCTCTTGTGGTAGGTAGGCTACCTGATGCTTACCACTCCCACTGATAAGCTAAAAGGCTTCCTCCAACACGGAAAGGCTTGGGGGGCTCAGAAGCTTACAAAGAGTCCTGGATATAGCAAATCTGTACCTGGACTAGATTAGTAACAGGAAAGGCAGGAAACAAGCGCACACACGGACTTTTAAATAAGAAGGTTTAAAGATATGGAAAAGCTTCCCAAATGGCTAATAAACTATCATTTCTGGGCCAGAAACCACTCCTATGGTAGATAGGTTACCTTGTGCTTACCACTCCCACTGATAAGCTAGAAGGCTTCTCTCCAACACAGAAGGGCTTGGGGAGGGGGGCTCAGAAGCTTACTAACAATCCTGGATACAGCAACTCTATAACCAGACTAGGCTAGTTATAGGAAAGGTGGGAAACAGGCACAAATGAGGCTTTCAAACCAGAAAGTTGAAAGAGATGGGAAAAAACTGCTCAAACAGCCAATAGCTACAATTTCTGGGCCATGGATCACTCCTCTTGTGGTAGATAGGCTACCTGATGCTTACCACTCCCACTGATAAGCTAAAAGTCTTCCCTCTAACACGGACAGGCTTGGAGGGGCTCAGAAACTTACAAAGAGTCCTGGATACATCAAATCTGTACCTGGACTAGACTAGTAACACGAAAGGCAGCAAACAGGTGCAAACATGGACTTTTAAATAAGAAGGTTGAAAGAGATGGAAAAGCTTCCCAAATGGCTAATAAACTATCATTTCTGGGCCAGAAACCACTCCTCCTTTGGTAGATAGGTTACCTTGTGCTTATCACTCCCACTGATAAGCTAGAAGGTTTCTCTCCAACACAGAAGGGCTTGGGGAGGGGGGCTCAGAAGCTTATCAACAGTCCTGGAAACAGCAAATCTGTACCTGGACTACACTAGTTATAGGAAAGGCAGGCACCAAACGCAAAATGGGCTTTTAACCAGAAAGCAGAAAGAGATGGAAAAACTGCCCAATGGCCAATGAACTACAATTTTATGGCCAAAACCCACTCTTCCCATGGTAGATAGGCTATCTAGTGCTTACCACTCCAACCGATAAGCTAGAAGGCTTCCCTCCAACACAGAAAGGCTTGGGGGGCTCAGAAGCTTACCAACAGTCCTGGATACAGCAAGTCTGTATCTGGACTTGACTAGTTACAGGAAAGGCGGGAAACAAGCTTAGAATTTTTTTTTTTTTTTTTGTTATGAAGACAACTTTCATGATTTTCGCCAAATATAAACTCTTCCACACTCCAAAATTTACAAAATATCATTTGGCACAAAAAAGTAACTTTATTAGAAACCAGGAACAATGTGTAAACACCAAAAAGGAACTAACGCCTCAGCATACACCTTCAAGGTTCAAAAGTTTTAAACACAGAAAAGCACTTAAATAGTTCATCAGTTAGAACATTACTAAGTAGAACGAGAGAACAAAAGAATGTACCAGAATGCATACGAATTTAAATGAAAAGATAAAGCAAAAATAATTGAGGTGAAAGAAATGAGTTCATATTATAACAATAATTTTAACAATAATAATAATAACAATAAGCCAGTTAAATACAAAAATACACATACCCTAACTTCTAAGAAAAGAGATCCCAAGGTACTTCCAAAGCTGTTACATTAAATATTTGGGTCTACTTCATGTTATCGAATTTTGAAAATGTCGAACAGCAATAATATCGTAAATGCCATATATTGAGAGTGTCGTTGCGGGATCGTGGTACAGTGAGGATCAGGAAATTTGCCCTTTCCTCAGTGCAGTGTGATCTTGGAGTTGGTATATATTATTAGCGGGGGGTGTAGGGGGCGCAGCCCCCTACAAGAACAGTTTAGATGTATGGCATTTACGATCATATTGCCGTTCGACATTTTAGTCTTTCGACAACATGATATAGATGCAAATATTTCATAAGTAATTCATTATTAAGGCCCTTTGGTTGCAAAGTATTGTATGTGAAAATAAACCATGCCTCTTTCTGTAATAACATATCAGAAGGCACTAGAACATGTCAGCACATACATTATAAAGGACCTCAATAAATCCAGATCACTAATATGATATTTGAAAAAATGTGACACTACAGGTCTGGTAGAAGAATTATTTTTGACATCTCGGATGTGTTCACATATCCTCATCCTAAGTTGATGTAGGGTCTTACCAATCTAAAACTTATTACAGGGGCAAAGTATCCCATAAATCACCATTTTTTTTTATAGCAATTAAATACTCCTTGAACTTTGAACAGCTTCCCAATAATGACATGTGTAGATCCCTGATCCATGTAACTTTGTGTGCCGAGGCGCTAGTGCATTTTTTTACACATTCTTCCTGTTTTCTAACAAATTTGCTTTTTTGTGCCAAATAATGTTTTTCTAGACTTACAAACTGTTGCATGACATCAGCTGAAACCTTAGATGTTGTTGAAGAAAGCTGTTTTTCAAATTTACACTGTATGTTGCGCATCTTGAGAAATATTCATTGTTATTTATATTCCTTGTTATACGATTAAGCATACATTTTCATATTTTTGTAAATATCTCATGCACTGATAGATGAAATCCTTGTTGTTATGTGAAAACTTATATCTGGTTTACAAAAATGTTCTAACAATATATGTCTAGGTTAGCTCCCTATCAGATGATTTCAGAAACTCAAAATTCATATGGTCAAGACCATATGATCGAGTTTCTGAAAACTTGAAGGTTTTTATTGGAGATTGTGGTACAATGCAGAATGCGAAATTTACCCCTTTTCCTCACTGTAGTTTGACTTCAGAGTTGGTATATTTAACTTGCAGAGGGTGTCGGGGGATACAAGGTGGCTTTCCCCTGCAAAAATGTAAAAGAAGTTACATTGTTTTGGGATGTTTGAGTTTTTGGAATGTCAATCATATGGTCTGAACCTTATGAATTTTGAGTTTGTGAAAATTCGATCATCTAAGTCATATACCTTCTAAAATACCACAAACTGTGCAAGCTTAGCGCAAAAATATAATTTTGGGTTTGGGTATTTTATAATATTATGGAAAGATTGTGAATGCTCTGACTATTATTACTGCAAAGAATACTTCTTACTGATAACATTGTAATTGGTACAGTTTTATTTGCTTTTATTGTTCACAAAATATTTACTTTTGTTTATCTTATCCTTTTTTTAGTTTACTTTTCTGAAAATGGACTGGAATACAAGATGTGTGTAGGCTGCTAGTGGTGTGATATTCCACACCACTTAGATGCTAATGAGTTAACAGAAAGGTAGATGTGCTTTCATCATTCAGTTTGATAGGAATATTGAACAACTATTCTGTCAGAAAAAAAAAATCTCTTGTGGTGACTAGCACTGTAATTTTACATTTACAGCTACAACCCTGAGCTGATGCATAAATGCCTTTGTTTCTCAAGAAACAAATTTTAGCTATTGAAAATGCATTTCAAGAGGTGGAAAACATATGGGTCTATTTCAGAAAACTAACCAACCAAAAGGCTGAATCCCAAAAATACTAAAAACTCAAAATACTGTAAACATTTTTAATGCAGGTGGCAAGCCCCCTTTCACCCTTCATGTGGGGAACTAGGCTTCCACACCACCTGCTAATTATATATACCAACTCAAAGATCACACAACAATGGAGAAGGGGTAAATTCCATCCTTCAGTATTTTGAGTTTTCAGTATTTTGGGATTCAGCCAATTGGTTTGTCAGTCTTCTGAAGTAGACTCATATATATATATATATATATATATATATATATATATATATATATATATATATATATATATATGTATATATATATATATCTATATATATCTATATATATATATATATATATATATATGTGCATACATATATATATATATATATATATATATATATATATATATATATATATATATATATGGGACTACTTTGTCTTATCAAAAAACCACTTTATTGAATGCTACATAGCTGAACTCTAGTTTAGCGATGGTGCACTTAACCGAAAACGGACTATTGTGAACTACAGTTCCACAAAAGACAAAAACACAAAAAGAAACATTAAGACATATTTTTGCAGAGGAGCAAGCCTCCCTGCACCCCCCTTGTGGGGGGCTGTGCCCCCATACCCTCACTACTTATATATACTAACTCCGAGCTCACAGTACAGTGGGGAAAAGGGTGTATGTCCTTATCCTTTCTGCACCGTGATCTATAACAATAACTTCTCTTAGCATTTTAAGTACCCTCTTGTTACAAAGGTCAACAAAAATAAAAAAAACACCACACCGGTACTAGCAGACAATGCCAACCTTTCTTCCTGTAAGTGTAGTTTGTGATAGTCTATTTTGAGTTAAGTGCACTTTGGCTAAACTGGAGTTCAGCTATGTAGCGTTCGATGAAGTGTTTTTTCGATAAAACAAAGTAGACCTATATATATATATACACATATATATATATATAAGTGTAGATATATATATGTAGATCTATATATATTTATATATATATATATATATATATACATATATACATATATACATATATATATATATATATATATATATACATATATATATATATATATATATATATATATATATGTATGTCAGGCAGCCAGGAGTTGCTGGGTTTTTAACAGAGGTAAATGTCACTGAACAAAGTGCTGCTTCATTCCTCTATGCATGCATTGAGGCCATGCTCACCTGATCTTCCACTGCTTGGAGATAACATTTCCTTAGTCACATGGATGGGCAGAAAGACCCAAGACATACACTGCTGAGAGACCCTAGATTATGTGGCAGGGTTTTGGCAGGAGGATTGGTGAATTGTTTGTTGCCTCCTGCTCTGCTGAAGGGAAGACAGCAGTGAGAAGGGACATTACAGTCTCCTATATCATGCTCATCTTGTCAGATCTCATTGTCTGGAAGGAAGAGTTGATAAACTGCAACAATAGGTTCCACTATATCAGGCAGTGGACAAGGCCCTAAGCGCTAAGTATGCAAGAGCTGATAGAATGCATAGGGTAATCAGAAAGCATGCTTTTCTCCATAATATTTTTTATGGCAGTGTATGAATTGGGTCATCAGAATGACACTGCTGACTCTCTGTCCTACCAGCATCTTCTCAAACTCATTGCCATGGCCCCGGCTGCCAATCTCAAAAGAGGAGGTGTGGAGCGTTAGAGTATAAGAATATAGAAGATTATGAAGTAGTCACAGGTACCCAGTACTAGGATGGTCTATATTAGAGCACTGTAGCTGTTTATGGCTTTTTCAAAAGTCCAGTGGTGCCTAGTGGCCACTGGATAGTTATTGAAGAGAGCAAGCTGCCTATACCTAACCAAAGATTGGGTGGTTGGAAGGATGATTAAAGGATGGAAGAGTTCAGGGTCAGGACCAAAGACTGTAGGAAAGCCCTTCAAGCATGGCTATCAGCCATGTTATTGTAGGGACTGAAGCCAACAGTGAGCAATTACAGACAACTTGCATCCTAGGCCAGCCTGTTCCTAGTTTTGTATGGTGGGGCATTTGGAGTTTTGGTGTTCACTGTGTGGAGAGCCTACAGTCCTTGAAGAAAGATCAGGCAGTTAGTAGGAGAACAAATTTCCATTAAATTAGTGACAGCCAAAACACTTTGCCCAGTCTCTCAACTGAACACTTTGCAACAGCTGACATAAAAAGTAGAACCCAATGTGTTAATGTTCAGGACATGAGATAGCTTCCCCTTAACAAGACAGAGGGTGCAGGGCATATTGAGGAAGGTCTTGACAAGACATGGAGTCGACAGTGCTGGCTACTCATATCAGACTCCATAAAGGTAATTAAAAGAGCTGGGAGATAGAAGTCAAAAGCCTTCCTGTCTTATATGTGATATTAGACAATGATGGAGAGGTTAGATACATAGCTCAAGTGAACCAAAGGGAAAAGATGTGGTTAAAATATATATCTATATATCTATCTCTATATCTACCTATATATCTATATCTATATCTAAATCTAAGACAGAGGGTGCAGGGCATATTGAGGAAGGTCTTGACAAGACATGGAGTCGACAGTGCTGGCTACTCATATCAGACTCCATAAAGGTAATTAAAAGAGCTGGGAGATAGAAGTCAAAAGCCTTCCTGTCTTATATGTGATATTAGACAATGAGGGAGAGGTTAGATACATAGCTCAAGTGAACCAAAGGGAAAAGATGTGGTTAAAATATATATCTATATATCTATCTCTATATCTACCTATATATCTATATCTATATCTATATCTAAATCTATATCTATATCTATATACATATCCATATCTATATCTATATCTATATCTATATCTATATCTATATCTATATATCTATCCATATTCTAGCTATCTATATATATATATATATATATATATATATATATATATATATATATATGTGTGTGTGTGTGTGTGTAGGTTTACCTTCAAGTGTGAGTATTGCACATGGGTGAACAGCAATTGTCCAAAAGGCAGTTTGCAAAGTTTGCAAATGGTGAAAGGAAAAAGGTTTGAATGTGCAATGAGCTAATGCAGAGTGGCATTCGCTCACTGCAAAATTCGACATTTTGTGGCGGATTGCACTATAATAGGGATCGGAAAATGGTCCCTTTCCTTACTGTAGTGCGATCCTGGAGTTAGAATATTAAAGTAGGGGGGGTGTGGGGGTTACAGGCCCCCACATGGGTGGTGCAGGGGGGCTTGCCCCCCTGCTTTACACTTCTTTACATTTTTTTTCGACATTAATGTTCGAAAATCAGCGAATCTGCTTTTTGATTTGCTGATTTTTGAACATTTAAAACTGTCGCTGTTTTCATTTTCCTGGTTATGATTCACTCATATGAGCAATCGCACCACTGTGATTCGGCTTTGTAAAAGTAAACCATATATATATATATATATATATATATATATATACATATATATATATATATATACATATATATATATATATATATATATATATATATGTATATATATATATATATATATATATATATATATATATATATATATATATACATATATATATACATATATATATATATATATACATATATATATATATATATATATATATATATATATATATATATATATATATATATATATATATATATATATATATATAAATAAATATATACATACATATATATATATATATATATATATATATATATATATATATATATATATGTGTGTGTGTGTGTGTGTGTGTGTGTGTGTGTGTGTGGGCGCGCGTGTGTGTGTGTGTGTGTGTGTGTGTGTGTGCGTGTGTGTGTGTGTGCATTTGTGTGTGTATTTGTGTGTGATGTATGTATTTATACAGACACACACACAAAATTTATTTGGTTGCCAATAAGAGGGGCATGATAGCCATAGTTAGGAGAGATCAACTGAAATTAAAAGGCATCTGTGGAGATGTGAGGGTCATATGATCAGAGATGTTAGACAAATTAGACTGGCAACATGCAGTCAGCTCTGTCATTTATTTATTTTATTTATTTATTTAGTTATTTAGCTATTGCATTTGTTTACCTGGGTGGTTCACTGGGCCTAGGAGAGCCCATTTTCTGTTGAGGCCCGGGGGGAAAAGCTCCACACAGATTGAGTGGTACATACATGACATGATAAACAATACATTGTATATGGAGTGACAGTACATGGAGTAAAATGAGCACAGGTGCAGAATTGTAAGGACATATTTACAATGTGAGTTGGGTTACAAGAATTAAACAGTACATATATGAATATAACAGTCATTATAAATTATAATCATTTGCAATGCTTGGAGTAGTATAAGCACCAACAACTGATTAGTTACATACACAATTCATATTTGCTTTGTACAATTCCATTGTGCCAGTAGAGTGTTAGTTGACTAATTATAAAGTGATGGGGGTTTGTAGACATGATCAGTGGAGTGCATGTGGGGTCAGTTATGGTAAGTGAGAGGTGCAGGTATAAGATGGATTGAGTAGTGAAAGACAGAGGAAGGAGTCAGGTTTTGGAGAGTGTTTTATTAGTGCATGTACAAGTCCAGTAGGAGGAGAGGTGTTGTCTGAGGGTGTTCTTAAAGAGGGGAGGATTGTTGATGGTTTTGATTGAAGGTGGAAGGGAGTTCCATAGTTTTGAGAAAGTATAAGAGTACAGCATACGACCAGCTGAGTGTTTTGGCTTATCTATTGTGAACAGCAGTTTATTTTCTGATCTAAGAGGTCTGTTAGGGTGATATATGGTCAGCAGGGAAGACAGTGATGGGCAGGCTGATGGTTTATGTATGAGTTTATGTGTGGTAGTAAGTTGTAGATATGTGAAATGGAGCGGAGTTTGAGCCAGTTTAGTTGACGCAGGGATGAACAGTGGTGGGTTGAATATTTTGCGTTAGTTACGAATTTGTGAACTTTGTTGTAGCATAAGTCTAGTTTGATTTTCGGGGAGGACTGGATGTTGATAAGGATTGGGGCATCATATAAGAGAGAAGGTAGTAGGAAGGAGGATGCTAGAGCCTTTTTTGCAGTGAGATTAAGGAAGGTGTTGTGTCTGTAGAGTAAACCTAGTTTTTGTTGTGTTTTTTTGAAGTTGCTGTGGATATGTGGTTCAAATGTTAGGTTGTCGTCTCTGATGATTACTAACAGTTTAGTAGTAGGTACAACTTCAATGATAGTGTTGTTTTGAGAGTGAACAGAGAGCTCATCCCTGTCAATAGGGATGTTTTTTGGGGGGTGAATATGAGGAGTTTTGTTTTATTGAGGTTTAGAGCAAGGTGGTTATTGGGCATCCAAATTTCAGTTGATGTAAAGGCATTTTGGGTAAGACGTTGTAGTGCAGATGTGGATTTGGCAGTGTAAATGATTGTAGACTCATCCGCTTATTAGATAACAGTGCCTTGTGCAAGAGTGGCATGAAAGTTGTTGGTGAATATAGTGAAAATGAGAGGGCCCAATGTGGATTCTTAGGGTACACCTGCAGTAGTGTTTAGGAATGGTGAGGAAGAGTTTAGCCATTTGGTAGATTGTTGCCTATTGCAGAAATAGTTTGAAAACCAGTTTAAGGTTGAGGCTGAGATACCAAGGATGGAGTGCTTAGAGAGAAGAAGGGGATGGGATACTGTGTTGAAGGCCTTTGAGAGGTCAAGGAAGAGTGAGGAGACAGAGAAACCAGAGAGGCGAGCCCTATTTATGGTGTCCATAAAGGAGATGAAAGCTGTGGTTGTGCTATGACCTGGCCTAAAACCATGCTGAGTGGGAAAAAGGATATGTTTGGCCACCAGATGGTTAACAAGCTGGTTGATCACACCTTTTTCTAAGATTTTAGCTATAGGAAAGAGAATAGCGATTGGTCAAAAACTGGAGCTATCTGGCTTGGTACCACTTTGTGAAGTGGAAGGACATAAGCTTTTTTCCAAAGTAGTGGAACATAAGACTCCTGAATGGATCTAGTAAGAAGTATGCTGATAGGATAGGCAATGGAGCTTGAGGAGAGTTGCAGCAATTCAGCTGGTAAGTTGTCTGGGGCATTAGTACAAGGTTTGAGTTTAAAAAGAAGTCTTTTTATGTTGGAGGTGGATATAGGTGAGAGAGAGAAAGTAGGCGGAGTGGAGACCGAGAAGTGTGATGAAGAGGGTTTAGTTAGATTATGTTTTATTTGTGGAAAGGTGGTAGTGAATTTAGCTATGATGTCAAAACAATAAGAGTTAAAGAGTAAGGCTATTTCCATCTGAGTTTTGTCTGGATTCAGCAGAGATTGTTATTAGAGCCTGGATGAAGAAGAGTATTAACTGCACCTCAGAATTTCTTAGGGTTTAATTTGTGTTGATCTTGAAGGGTTTAGTAGTGTTCTTTTTTATTTTTAATGACTAGTCATTTTGCTTGATTGCGTAGCTGTTTATAATGAATAAAGTCCACCGGATTTTTT
Organism: Protopterus annectens; assembly: GCF_019279795.1. Lineage (NCBI taxonomy): Eukaryota > Metazoa > Chordata > Ceratodontiformes > Protopteridae > Protopterus > Protopterus annectens. The sequence continues at coordinate 951,487,538 of NC_056734.1, read as the reverse complement.
TTTTTGCCAGGCTTTCCAAGCTTTGTCCCTTTCATTCATAATTTGCTTTGTTGGTTTGGCAAGCCAGCTGGCATGCTTAGGCTTTACTCTTTTTAGGCAGACTGGGACAAGAATATTTAATATTCTAAGAAATGTTGAATTGAAAAATTCAATGGCATTGGTGAGAGTTTTTAATGGCCACTAGTTGATCCTTTGCAATATTTCATTGAAGGTAATAGGGTAGATGTGAGTAAGGTCTCTGGTTTGCTTAAATTGGTGTTTACAAGGGACTGAAGTCAGTTTACGTAACATAAAGGCTGGTGCTTATCACTAATGGCATTTGAAAGTATACCAGAGGATGAGATGTTGTTTGGCTCAGACACTAAGACCCAGTGCAGTGTTGAGCCTGTGCTCCTATTAGTTTTTGGCCTGGTTATATTGGTAATTAACTGGGTGTAGTTATATAGGTTGATAGTGGTGGAAGGGTGTTGAGCAGAGATATCAAGCCAGTTAATGTTAACATTCCCTAAGATAATAGTTTCATTTTTAATGCTGTTAGTTGTCCAGGCAAGGATATCTTCTAGAATTGTAGTTTTATTGCATGGAGGGATGTATAGGACCACTATGCTAAGGCTTTTAGGTTTGTTAAGTTTAAGGAAGGCTACTAGTATCTCTCCTGTGGAGAACTGAGGGATAGGTTTTGTATATGGAACTACTGTGAAGGTGTTTGGGTATATTAAGACAACACTACCCCCTTTTTTCTGGTTTCTATCTGTTCCAAGGCAAGCATAGCTAGGGGGGTAGGAATTCTGCATCTTTGATGAATGGTTTTAGCCAGGTCTCTGTAGCTGCTAAGGCATGCAGGTGTGGGATTTTGTTTTTAATACTTTGTAGATTAATTGTTGTGAAGTTTAAGGATCTTGAAGGGTTTGGGGAGTTGTACATGGTGGTGGAAGGACCGGAATTTGGATGTATATCTCTGCATGTAAATAAGTTGCTTAAAGTAGGGAGAAATGCAGGTTGGCATTTCTTTTTAAGTTTGGGGTGGTGAAGTTACTAAACTGTTCATTTTGAAGGGGGAGGATTTTTAGTTTGGTCAGTAAGATTAGATCAGTAGTGTATAGACTGGAGGCTGTAGCAGAGTAACAGGGGAGAGCATTTGTAGATGTGGTTGTTGTAGATGTAGGTTTGTAAGATATACTGACATTGTTGAGTGCAGTTAGTTGCAGTAGGAGATAGAGCAATAGAGAGAGAGCTGAGAGAATAGTAGTGTTGATTGCCAACATGATAGTTAGGTGAGGTTGTGTATGTGAGAGAGAGTTTGTGTGAAGGAAAGACAGTGTAGTAGAGGTTGCACATTTAGAAGTGTTAGCAGTAAAAATTTTGTAGGAAGGAGTGTACAGGATGGACAGGGTGGTATGTTAAAGTAAGAATGGTTGGGTGTTTGATATAGATGAGGTGAAAGGGTTAAAGGAGCTGGCTGAAGGAGGTTGGATACAAAGTAGTGAGGTAGTAAAGGTGGATTGTTTGTGAGAGGGTAAAGATTAAAGGAAGGAGTAGGTAGAGCAATGTAGTTGGATGTAACTATAAAGAGGTGGATAGTGGATCTTGTGCGATTGGGAGAGAAGAGGTTGAGGGAGGAGTTAGAATGTAAAGAATGGTGGATTGGGTATGCGTAGTGGTAGGAGGGGGTCTGGCTATGTATAAATGTAATTGGTGTAGGGTTGGTGGAAATGGGGGTAAGGTAGGCATATGGAGTGAGAAGAACCAATTTTGCGATATTCAGCAAAACAGAAACACAATCAGTAAGTAGAAACCTGAAACCAGAAAAGCTTGATTTTAACCTCATCATAGAGAGGACCAAGAAATGTACTAACAGATATATTTCTAAAATAGTCTAAAGGCTTGGACTGTTCAGTCGTAGGCATGAGGCCATGAGGACAGAGACCCAGTCTTGTTCAGACCAAATGGTCTCCACAGAATTAATACATTAAACATGATGTTAAGCATTGGGAGCCAGACTGGAGAATGTGAATAACACTTTGTATTTTTTGCAATCTGCCTGTGTTGATAACAACACCAATGAAACACATACATCAGCGATCCATGAGTCATGGCAAGATGAGGAAAAAGTTTTCATCAGAGAGCTGAACAGTATAAAAACTTCCCTTGTAGTGAATCTCTGTACATTTAAACTGAATGCTATACAATGCAACCTACTAAACAGAGGAATCTCTTTCATGCCAGTGGTCCCCTCTGTAATTAGTGTAGACCTCTCAAGCAATTGGGGACAAATTTCAACTGAATCAGTGACAATCAGGGACACTTTTAAAATATTAGTGCTAATAACTTGAAACATTGAAAGAATCAAAGCATATGAATTAATAAACATTTTCTGAAGTAAAAGATGTTTATAACTCAATTATTGTCATTATTCATTCAGTGTAATTCACCACCTTTCCTCCAAAAGTCACTAGTTTTAGGAGGGATTAAGAGGTACAGTGTTAAAATTTGAGTCAAAGTCAGGGACAGTTGAGAGGTATTAGTGATGTACTGATAAACTTGAAATTATTCTGCAGGAATGTCATGCTAAAATGTTTATACAAAGATTCATCTAATGAGAGAACTAACAGATTAATGCGACCAAGCACTTTTATTGTGCAAAACAATCCTTTGCTTGAAACTTTCTATAAAGTATTTCAGCAGGAGATAGCAGAAAAGTTAAATAAATGGCATAAACATTTTCATAGTTTAACCCAAGATGAAGTACTGGCATTGAGAGAGCTGCAGAACAACAAAGACGTCTTGATTTCACAGCAGATAAAGGAGGTGCTGTGGTTTTGATGAATTGGATTATCATAGCCAGATGAATGATAAGTTATGTGATACTCAAACGTATAGTGAAACTAACATGACATAAGTAGAGGGTATGATAAATGGGGACAATGAACAACTGCAAGAATTATTAATGACGCCAAGAATAGATGAATCTTTATTCATATTCTTCAGTGTAACACATCTACATTTACCAATAATAAAAGGCTTACCAAAAATACATAAAGATCGCAACAACCCACCCTTATGTCCCATGGTGGCTGGAGAAGGATGGTTGACAGAGTCCTTATCTATGTACATAGAAAGGCAATTAAAACAGTCACTTTCATCCACATCTACTGTATTGAAGGATATGGAGCATACCATCATGGATTATAATGCATATTTATTGGTAACTTTGGATATAAGGAGCCTATTCATGGTTATTCCAAATGAATATGGTATCTATGCCATAAGAAATCAGCTGAGCACTATACAGGAATACATCAGTGATAGAATTAGCCTGATTTGCAGGTTAGTTGATATAATCCTGAACAACAATATATTTACGTTTGGTTGGAATATCTATTTGCAAAGAGGGGGTGTTGTTATGGGCACCCCTGCACCAATAGTTATGCTAATTTGGTATTAGCTGAATGGGAGAATAATTATGTGCTGAAGAACAACAGTTATCTCCACAACATCATATGTTACAGAAGAATTGTGGATGACCTTTTATTTCTATGGAAGGTACTGTTAATATATTGTTGGGTTTTGTTGCTTATTTAGAAACAACTACAGCCTTTCTGAAATTCACTTTGCATTATTCAAGCAATGGAATTAGTTTTTTAGATGTGTTTCTATCGGTGGATGATAGTGGAATTTGAACATCTATACATCATAAAGAATGTTGTAGGAATAACTTGTTGGATCGACGTAGCAGGCACCCCAAACATATATTTAAGAATGTGTTAAAGGGGCAGATGCTGAGGAATTCATGCTTTCACACTAATAATGAGGATTTTATTATGGCTAATGAGACTCTTATTTGGGAATTTATGGCAAGAGGATATAAAGAGAGCAAAATAAATTAGAGTGTGTGAGAGGTTATGGACTTACATGAAACCAAATGGAAATCCTTCTACTCCTATAGGTCAATGATGGATGTGGTAGGGTGAATAAACACCTCGGACAAAGTAAAAGGCAACACAAAAACAAGGATAGTGTTGATATATTCCAGTGATATTGGCTATGTTTGTCAAACCATCAAAGGCAATTGGAAAATGTTGGCCAGTGATGAGACCATGAGACGAGTTGTGGGGGACATATCTTCGTTTTCTTTTAAGAACAACAAAAATATAAAGCAGGTACTATGCCACCATCAATTTAAGAATGACATTGTGATCGAGATAAATAAAATAGGTATGTATCCCTGTAGAACATGTAGCTGTTGTAAATACATCACCAAACAACAGTATTTTGTGCATCTGAGAACATGTAGAACTTATTCTTTGAAGATGTAAGCAGATTGCAGAAGTACAAACATAATATATATATAGCTCTCTGTCAACTCTGAAGTACATTCTATGTTGACAAAACTAACTGTCAACTTAAAGAGAGGATATCAAAAAATGTCAGTGATATACGCTTAAAGGACATTAAGAATCTGTTATACAAACATATTTCAAGGAATACTTCCCATTTTTTCATTTTATGGTACTGCAAGTTGTAAAAGTAAACATGATGGGTGGTGATATGATGCTTTATATGGAGCAGGCTGAATTGAAGTGGATTTGTGATTTACAAGTGGACACACCCCCTGGTTTGAACCCTTGTATTTCTTCAAAACCAGCCTTGAGAGGGTATTGTCTGTGATAAGTCAATTGATTGGCTGTATATGTTTTTTAAATCTGTATACTTGTTTTAGCTTTTTAGATCTGATGAATGGCATAGTGAATGTCTGAAAGCACTTATCGTTTTAGTTTACATGTTATTAAATTAATTTTTACCTGAAGTTGTGGTGGTGATACTATTTTTTTGGATATATATATATATATATATATATATATATATATATATATATATATATATATATATATATATATATATATATATATATATATATATATATATATATATATATATATATATATATATATATATATATCGGAGTGCTACAGAATCCTGAAAGCTCAAAATCCTGAGACCAAAATCTCAAAAGTTCAGAATACTGAAAACACACAGGATACCAACACTTACTATACTCCAGCAGAAGTACATATAGGAACATATTACCCTTCAAATATACGCAGGGGGGTAAGCCCTCCTGCACCCTCTGCTACTTAAAGATATCAACTTCATGATTGCACTTCACTACACTTAGTGCAGTCTTGGAGTTGATATATTTAAGTAGCAGAGGATGTGGGGGCACAACCCCCCACATGGGTGGTGCAGGGGGGCTTTCTCCCTGCTTGTACTTGGGAAGAGTAACATGGTTTGTGTTTTATCTGTATGTACTTGTGCTGGAATATAGTACGTGTTGGTATCCTGTGTGTTTTCAGTATTTTGAACTTTCAAGATTTTGGTGCCAGGATTTTGGTCTTTCAGGATTCTGTAATGCTCCTATATATATATATATATATATATATATATATATATATATATATATATATATATATGTATATATATATATATATATATATTATATACACACACAAACAACTAGAACAGCATGTATGTAGCTCTTTTTTCATATATATATATATATATATATATATATATATATATATATATATATGTACATATGTTTAACTTTGAAATACTGACATCTGTTTGGGCTATAAATAAATTGGGGTGATGATATTCAAACAGTGGTGTGCTCATTGTATTAGGATGGTACTGGGAAAGCACAGACTATTTTATTTTTTAACTTGCCTCAAGTACCATAACAATAGTAAGCTAGGCTTGCTCTTTTTTCTTTTTTTTTTTTTTTTTTTTTTTGCTGGGATAAAGAAAGCTTATTGCAGTAGTAATTCTTTTTATCACCATTAAATGATTGTGTATATTTAGTGAAATATCTCAGTCTAATTGTTGATTATAGGAATGTAATTCGTTTTTTTATTGTTTTTTAACAGCTGGGAATGTTGTCTGCAAAGGTCAATTTTCAGAGCTGAACTAGTGAGGAAAATCAGTAAGTAAATTTTACAAAAACAAAAAAAAAAAAAAAGAAATGATGTTTAGAACAGACAAATTTGTCACGGGACATCTTTTCTGGGGGAGTAGATGACTAGGATAGGTAGGGGTGGGGTGGGAAGATTTGACAGGCAGGGTAAGCTCTATAGAGGTAGGTAGGGCAAGGAAGGATTCATTTATGGAGAGATGGAGGGAGGAAGTGAAGTAAAGAAGGGGTGGGACTTAGGATATTATGCGTACTAGGAGTCTATTAGAGAGCACATTTTGGCATGACCTTGTTAAGTGCAGGATCACGTCCTAGACCACCTCCGCTTTTCTTCAGCCCTCTACTGGCTGTGGGTTTCAGGGTCAGGTGATAGTGCTTTAGGGTGATTGTGGAGGTCCAGAGCATAGTGAGCTCAGGAGTTACCATATTGCATCTGCGTACATGGCTGGTTTTTGCTGCGATGTTCGTAAGAGCAGCATTTTAAAATTGTCTCTATTCTTGCTCCTTGTCCAACTTTGATTTATCCTAACTTTGATTTATTGGTTTTCCCAGATTTCTGTGTGTGTGTGTGTGTGTGTGTGTGTGTGTGTGTGTGTGTGTGTATATAAGACAAAAAGAGCTACATAAGTGCTGTTCTGGTTTTTCGTATGAGTGATGCAGCACGCTGGGATGGTAGGGCTTGCGGTGGTGACATAGTGGCTCATTACCAGTTGTGGGCATTGCCAGCTCAGTGTTGAAGATTTCATGGGCAGTAAGGCACCCACGTGTACCGGCTACTTCTGTGCATGTGCAGTGGCCATTGAGGGGAGGGTGAGATGTGCCTTACAACAAGAAGACCTGAGGATCAACTGCGCTTTGGACCAGGTTTCGCCTCATATTTTACATCTGTTTTCCATAAAATTGTGTTTTTCTGGCAAGTTACTTATAAGTCATTAAAGAATGAAGTTACAAAATAATTACTGCTAAATCATTAAAGAATGAAGTTAGAACATATGACTGACATTTGAAATTCAGACTTCATTCCCTTCAGAAAATTCATGATAATACAAAACCTGTTATTCTATTAACTTGTATGTACCACACAATAGTACGGGTGGTTAGAAGGCTGAGCAGTGGAGTCACCGAATACAATGGGAAATGTTCTGTTCAGGCAAGGTAAGTCAAACGGGCAGTTAGGGTATGCTGTGACTTTTCTAAGTTTATAAACTGGTCCATGATACTAGGCTTTTGTCCCACATTTTGTGTGTAGGAGGTGGGAGGTCTGCTTACATAGCATACAGAAAAGAAAAGAAGATAAGGGTTGCTTGTTCAGTTGGGCGGCAGGGGGGGGGGTGAGTGTTTACCATATTGAATCTGGGCATCTTGGGGCAATGCAGCAATTTCCTCATGTACACAGACAACCCTCTCCTCCTACCACCCAACACTACAACCTGTGAGAGATGCACTTATATAGCCAAACTGGAAGCAAAGCTCTCTTCACCCAAAACTGGACTAGACAGTCAAGAGGAGAGGGTAAACACTTGCACCACACCACACTCATCACATAGTCCCTCAAAACCTACACCATCAAAACACACACATAGAAACACAAAACACACCTACATTCACTGAGGCTCTCAATAAAAATCTTCCCAAGCAACAGAGACCTCCAAAGCAGAAATGCAAGCAACCTCCACCTCCCAACACAACCCAAACGACACATAGCCCACAAACTCAGTGTGCCACCCAACCACAGCTCATAAGGCATAACAACGTACCCAACACTCTAGTCATAGGTGACTGTATAGTCAGGCAAACTGATGTTTCACTCACCAGGCTAAACAAGGAGAATCTTACTGTCAGCTGCCTGTCGAGTCCCAGGATCCGCCACATAATGCACTCACTGAGGTCACTCCGCAACAAGTACAAATATGACTCTGTCATTGTCCATGTTGGTGTGAATAACCTGAGACTTACCTCCTTGGACTACATGAAAAGAGACATGGAGGAGCTGTCTGATCTTGTAGCCCAGGCAGGTATGTCCCTAGCCCTGAGTAGCATCCTGCCATCACCCAGAATGATACCATAGTAGGACAAAATGATTGACTTCAACAATCGGTTAAGCTTCTGGTGTCATTCTAAGGGAATCCAGTATTTGTCTGTCTGGGATGACATGATCGACAGACCACGATGCTTTGCCAGAGATGGCTTGCACCTGTCTCCCTTGGGATTCCGGATACTGGCTAAGGCTCTTGCCAACCCTATAGTGCCTTTTTTAGGCAAGGTTCAAATGACAAATTCACCACAGTTAACAGGTACAAGCAAGCAAAATCTGAGGGTAATGCTATTCAATGTTAGAATTCTAAACCTCAAAATGCACTCACTTGAGACACTCCTTAAAATGGAGAACATCGACATCTGTGCAGTGACAAAGACCTGTTTCAAGGCTCCTGAGAGCACCCCTGCATTACCAGGCTATAATTCATACCACACCTTTTGGTCACCTAACCTGGACCGAAACACTAAAGGTGGAGGCGTGTCCATATTCATTAAGGATATCCACACCTCCAGGCTAGTTGCTCAGCAAAATGCATCCGAGATTATCCAAGTGCAACTAACTCTGGGCAAGATCGCAATCCAAATTGTAGCTTGCTACAGATCCCCCACCATGCCCCAGGATTCCCACTCCTCATTTCTTGATACACTGGAAAATATTAGGGTACAACCTAACACCCTAATAATGGGCAATTTCAACTATCCCACCATTAACTGGGAAAACTACTCATGTAGCAACTCTTTTGCTCAACGTTTTCTGGAATTTATAAATTCCAACACCTTGGATCAACTTATCCACACCCCCACCAGGGGCAGCAATATCCTAGACCTGGTCATTACCAACATGGGTGACCAGTGTTCCACACCAGAGGTCAATTCCTCATTGGTCAGATCCGACCACAAGCTAATCACCCTAGACATGCAAATCAAACCCCCACTCCCCATTAGTGAAACCACCATAAAAAATTTCTCCAAAGCCAAATTCACGCTTCTTAAGACAGAAGTAGCAAACTTCACGACACCCATGCAGACGGACAATAGAGATACGACTGCTGAATCCTACACAAATGCACTTTATAAGCACTTACACACGTGCATGGATCGTGCTATCCCAAACAGAACAAAGATGCTATCCTCCCAAAAAAAGGAAGCCAATCTGTTGGTCCCCTGCCATAAACAAACTCAACAACAGAAGAAAGAAACTCTGGCAAAAAATAGTAAAATCCCATGATTGGAGGAATTCCCTGGTCAGCCTCAGTAAGAATCTGAGATCCCACATAAAATCCTCCAAAGCTAGTTATGAAAACAAAATTGCCACTGTTTCTAAAGACAGCCACAAAGCATTCTACAGCTATGTCAAGATTCTCAATGGCAACATTCAGATCTGCTCTGAGTTACAGTACAATGGCACTAAATATACAGAACCAACTGATATTGCCAACATCTTGGCAGATAGGTTCAGTGCTAACTTTACCCCCTCTCACCCCCTAAGAAGAAGAATGCAAAGTTCCTGTAACTACAGCTGCAGAGGTAAAAACCACACTCTCCAAAGACAAGAACACAGCATCCATGGGACCCGACAACATCCCAGGCTGCGTTCTACATGAACTACAGAACGAATTGGCACCCCACCCAAGTACCATTTTCAATCATAGCCCCACCTCAGGCTTTGTGCCCACTGAGTGGCACACAGTGACGGTTATCCCACTCTACAAAGGGGGATCCACCACTGACCCAGGGAACTACCACCTCATAAGCCTGATGAGCCTGGTCTGCAAGGCCATGGAACATATCATCATGGAATTTATAAAGAAAGACATTGGTAATCTCCAAACTCTGGGCCCCACCCAGTTCGGGTTTGTAAAAGGCAGATCATGTCTCCTAAACCTGATAGACTTCTTTGAAGCAGTCACCAAAGTCGTAGATGAGGGTAAGGTGGTTCACACAGCCTATCTAGATCTTGCCAAGGCTTTCAACACCATCCCCCACTCTGGAATTATAGATAAACTCACTAAACTAGGTATAAATCCCTATGTCACAAGATAGTTTGCCAAATGGCTCACTGACAGATCCCACACTGTGAAAGTAGCAGACTCCAAATCCAACTTCAGACTAGTGACAAGTGGAGTACCACAGGGTTCAGTCCTGGGTCCTCTCCTGTTTGAAATATACTTCTCTGAAGTACAGGCTAACACACAAGATCTTTGGCTAATGAAGTTCATAGATGACTGCAAACTAGGAACCATAATCAAAACTCCTAACAATGTGGACATCCTATAAAAGGTCCTCACTGAGACAGATGCCTGGTGTGAAAGCCATGGCCTCAAGCACAATACCAAAAAGTGCATTGTCATCCCTTTTGTTAAAAATCTGTACCTATGAACTACCACATAGGTGGTAGTCTACTTAACACCAGAAGTGTGATAAAAGACTTTGGGACACAGGTGGACAGTAGTCTCGCCTTTGATAATCACATCACCACAGTAGTCAGGAAATCCTTCTACGTGGCACACGTCTTCACAAAAGGTTTCTCATCTAGGAAAAAAGGTCATTTTTCCCCTCTATTCATAACTCATTAGACCCATTATAGAGTACAATGCTCCTTTTGGTATGTATCTCACAAGACATCTACAACAACTGGAAAGGCTGCAGAAATACCTCACAAGGAGGATTACCAGCCTTAAACAGATGCCCTACGTAGACCATCTCAAAATACTCCAGCTTTACTCTGTCGCATATCGACTACTCAGAGGCGATCTCTGACTAACATTCAAAACTATGTCAAACTCAGAGCTGTTCGACATGCTCCACTTAAAGAAATCCCAATCCCTCCGAACTACACGCTCTAGGGACCTAAATCTTGTCAACACAATAAACAGAACATGCTGGAGAGATAGATTCCTGTCCCAGAGACTTCCTATACTCTGGAACAAATTATTTATCTATATCAAACAAAGCTCCTCATTAGCACTCTTCAAGAAAAATCTTGATGATTGGATGGGAAATAGGAAATTCACCCCAGGGATCACTTCTGTGGCTCTGCTCAACAGGGGCACAAGAAAATAATTTTCTTGGGTGGTGAAAGCCAGGGTACCTTTTTGGCTAGGTTTATATAGGACCTAGGACCAATAGCCTAGTACCTACCTATGAACCTATATGTCCTGCTACCAGTGAGTGACGTGAGTAGTCACTGTCGGGGTTTGAATTGTGAGCTGTACTGTTCCTGAATATTGCTTATCACTAACTGCATTTTATTTCTTGAATAAGCAGATGTTTGGCATGACAGTTGACGTAACAGGTTAGATTTGCCATCGGCCTTCCCACCCTTGTTCATTTGTAAGTTGACAGGGCTTTGTCTTTCCAAATGTACTTCTTTGATGTAACACATTAAAGATTTAAGAAGGGAGGTTTTTTTTCCCTCTGTGTATGTTACTTACAGTGTTCCTGTCTCATTCCAGGTGGCAGTGGTTAACATGGCAGATATCCAGTCATTGCAGCAGAAGTGGGTGAATATTGTGGCTCAGGTGGAGGACCTTTTTCAAGAGATGCTAAGCAGTGATGCTACAATGGCAGGAGCACAGGTCATAACCAGTCATAAGAGATGGCAGCCATCAATCGGCAAGCAGGCTGCCAGATGCAAAAAAAATGTGGCAGTCGCTGGCCCGTAAGGTGGTGGCACCAGAGGTGGCAACAGTGGATTCAGCACCTGTTGCTCCTGCAGGTAATGCTCATATATTCAATGCTTTGGGGATGGCTGGCTCAGTAGGTTCGGTGGGCAGGGGGCAGGGGAGCCATAGATTGGGTGGTGGGGGTATCGGCTCAAACCTAGCAATGGAGGGTCCTTTGAGTAACCTTGGGGGCCTGCAGAGTTTAATGGGAGAGGACCATGGGATTAGGGAGAACAGCTCAGGTGTAGAAAATCCAGGCATGATCGGTAGTTTGTTGTCGCTAGAGGAAGAGGCTGATCATTGCTTAGAGGAAGTCAGGTCAGATTTTGTAATGTTACCAGGTGATTGGTTGGCTACACAGGCTTTGTGGCAGGGGAGTTGGGCAGTCTTCCTGACTCCTCCCATACCATCATCATTAAAGGAGAAGCTTTGGAAAGGGGAATATGTGGAAATTTTTCATTTAATTGACACAGATAGCATCCATCATTTGTTGGAAATTGAGATAGCAAATGGTAAAGATCTATTAGCAGCCTTAGTAGCCCTAGGTTGAAGACAGGTGGGAAGAATGTGGCTGAGAACATGGGAGAATTGGGTGTTGGGATCTTATTACTACATGGCAGTATAGTTGGAGAAAGATAGTGACTTGGCCCTTCCACTCGACTTTTTTTTTTGACAGTATGGGAGGCCCAATGACTGAGGGCCAGCAATGCATGACTCTGGTATGATCAGAGATTTTCAAGAAGAAAGCAGTGGGTCAGTCCATGCATTGGGAAGTGAGACATCTGGACATATGGCTGGCTACTATGATGGACAGCTTCAGTGCAGGCATCAGAAGGAATAAGATGGGAGAAGGGGTGTTAGGGTATGTTGGGCTTTTAATATGGGAAGATGTTCATGGGAGATGTGTAGATTGCTGCACGCTTGTTCAACGTGTGCAAGCATCCACTTGGTAGTACAGTGTGGTAGGTGTGAGAGTATTTCGGAAGGGCAAGTGTCATCATTTTCTGGTCAGAATGGGTTAGTGGTGACACCAATGGGGTACAAGGGGTACATGGTAGGGGTAATTTTTGTGGCCAGAGGGGTGCATTTCAAGGGGCAAGAGGACAACTTGGAGGCACATTTGTCTATTAAGGTGCATGTTTTGTGGGACATACTTACCCACAGGCAGTAGATGCTCAGGAATTTATTGAAGGTTTTTCGAGGGTTTTTTATGTTAAGTCTAAGTTGGTGGGTGATGGAGCAATTGGGAGAAATATAAGATCAGTGCAGGATTGGAAGGATATTTTGGAGGCTATGGTACAGAAGGAGTGCCAGGCAGGCTGGTTATTGGGGCCATTTCATAGCCCCCCATTTGCCTGTTTTAAGGTTTCACCACTGGGATTGTTAACTAAAAAGATGCCAGGGAAATTTCAGCTGATTCATCATTTGTCTTACCCAAAGGGTAATTTGGTCAACAACTTTATTTCAGTGGAGGAGACAAAAGTGACATATATGTCTTTGCATGATATGGTATGACATTAGAGGGTTTAAAGATCCATGGTTGGTTAAGGTGGACATTGAGTCCACTTTCTATCTTTTGCCAGTTTGGGAGGAGGATTGACCATTGTTGGGCATGGTGGTGGAGGGGAGGTTTTACTTTGACAAGCCAGACCAATGGGTTGTTCTGTGGCCTGTTCTACTTTTGAAAAGTTTAGCATGGCTCTACATTGGATCTGGCAGCAGCAGGTGGAAAGTCAGAGGGCAGTGCATTATTTAGATGACTTTTTATTGATAGGTGAGGGTCATGAGGGAGCTGCGGTAGCTTTGCCTGATGTTTTTGGAATATGTGAAGAATTGGGGGTCCCTTTGGCCTCTCAGAAGCTGGAGGGTCTGGCTAAGGCATTAGATTTTCTGGTATTGCTGCTAAATGTGGAACATGGACTATTTCAGTTGCCTGGGGAGAAGTTAACCAGAATGAAAGAGAAGATAGTTTGGATGAAGGCTAGGGACAAGGTGTGGGTGAAGGAGGTTATGTAACTCAAAGGAGTCATGAATTTTGCTTGTTGGGCCATTCACCCTGGACTTATCTTTTGTAGGTCTGTGGCCTTTTTGTTAAAAGGGGGGAAAAGTAACCATCACTGGGTGAGAATTGGCAAGTTGACTTGTGAAGACTTAACTTTGTAGTCTGTGTTTTTAGAGCAGTTTAATGGTGTCACTTTTCGGTAGTTGGAGTGGGTAGGGCAATGGGACTTACAGCTTTTCATCAACGCAACAGGAAGAATTGGTATGGGGGCATTTTTTGGGGGGTAGATGGTTTGCACTTCCATGGCCAGAGGAGTGGATCAATGAATGGAAGCGGGATGTTGCATTTTTAGAGTTAATGCTGATTTGGGTGGCATCTGTAGTGTGGCAGGAATGGTTGAGGGGCAGGAGGGTAGTTTTTAATTCTGACAATAATGCAGTGGTGCAGGTTTTATAGGTTAAGATGGCTAAGTCTGAGCACTTATTGTTGGTGCTGTGTAAAATAGTTTTATAGAGTTTGTTGATTAATTTTTCCATTACAGGTGTGCATATACCAGGTGTTAGGAATGGGATCGCTGACAGCTTGTCTCACATTCAGTTTTCCATGTTCCAGCAGTTAGCCCCAATGGCAGCAGAGGAGCCAGACGCAGTGTGACGAACATGGTTGCAGTAATCACAGGGTTGGTGAAACAGTCTTGGACGGTGTCCAACAAGAAGGCATACAGTAGGGCATCATTGTGATATTTGGCTTTGGGTAGGGCACAGGGTAAGGCAGTAAAATCGGTTAGGGTGGACTTGACAGTGATCAGTGTATTTGTCCAGGTGGCAAAGTTACAAGATTTTACTAAATCTTGGATGGTGGGGCGTGTGTTGAAGGGATGGGTTAGGGAGGAAGGCCTGCAGAGGGATAGGTTTGGCCGGTGACAAGGTAGGTGTTGAAGGTCTTGCTGTGGGACTTTAGTTGTGGTAAGAAGTGAAACAGTGCATTACATTATTTGAGTGACATGGGATCATAGGAATTTAGTAGGCTAATGGCCCTGGGGCCTTTTCAAGCCTAGCCAGTATTTTATCCCTAGAATTAAACCTCAATCAGCACCTGTTGCCCCTGTCAGTGAGGGACACAGGTGGAACCCCTTGGAAAAATTTGTGGTTTCCCATCTACTCATCAAGGCTGTGCTTGAAGAGCCCCAATGAGGTGGTCTGTTTGACATTTATGGGAAGTCTATTCCAGAGATGGATCAGTCTCTGGGAGACAAACCTGTCTCTTCAGCAGCTTTTGTTGATGTTGCATATTAGATTCAAGCTTTTTGAGTGGGTAGTGTGTGAGGAGTTAGACTTACAGATATGGAGCATCTCTAGTAGGACAGGGTCCGAGATTGCCTTGTAGGTGAGTCACAGATCACCCCTGACCAATCTGTACGATACAGAGTAGAGTGATAGTGATTTGAGCCTGTCTTCACAGGACAGGTGTTGGAGGTCATTGATTCTCTTTCTGAGGTATTTCAGTGGCCTTTGCAGTTGATGCAGATGTTTGGAGAGGTACATCCCAAACAGGGTGTTATACTCAATTATTGGTCTAATGAGGGAGGAGTGAATTTATGATTATATACATTGAGTGTATGGATTTACTTTGTGACTTTTAGGGTGCTGGAGATGTTAGGGTCTTTGGTTTGGGAGGATGTTATGTTGCTGCCTGGAGCAGTTCACATTTGGATACAGACATCTAAGACAGATCAGGTTGTCAAGGGTGCACGCATAGTTTTAGTGAAGGACAGGTCAGAACAGATGTGTCTTGTGGTGTGATTTGTAATGTACCATAAGGGGAACCCACAGGATTTGGTTTTGCAGTCAAGAGGGTGTAGGGTGATAACACGGAGACAGCTTATTTAGGCAATGAGAAGGGCATTCTGTTGCATGGGTTTTCATGGAGAAAGATTTTCTACTCATTCTTTTAGAATGGGTAGAGCTTCAGATTTAGCTAGAAAATGTACTTCAACTGAGGTCATTAAGAGGGTGGAATGATGGTCTTCCAATGCCTTTTTGGCTTATATTAGATAGGGGATGGTGTTTTTAATTTTAATTTAATTAAGTTGTTTTTTTTTTAGGTAACAGGATTGTCCTCATAGGTCACTCTTATGTTTACTGGGCAGCGAGGCGGGCTGCTATTAGGAGCAATAGTTCTGAGTTGGGGTTGCACTGATTTGGTTGGAGAGTCACCTGGCATGGCATTAGAGGACTCAGGTGAAACCAGCTGTTGCAGGTATTCACACTGATACAAACTCAAGTGGGCCTTCCTCAGATCTTGTTAGTACACTTGGGAGGTAATGATTTGGGTCTAACACCAAAGTGTCAGTTAGTTTACCAGATAAGGGAGGATCTGCTTGTGTTAAGGAATATGTACTCAAGTGTGTGCTTAGTGTGGTTCATAGGTTCATAGGTAGGTACTAGGCTATCGGCCCAAGGGCCTACATAAGCCTAGCCAACAAGGTTCCCTGGTTTACGCCACCCAAGAAAGTTATTTTCCTGTGCCACTGTCGAGCAGAGACACATAAGTGATCCCCGGCGTGGTCAGAGTTTATACCTTGGTTGTCTTGGAGGAATGCTAGGAAGTCCGTGGCAGTAGAATGGGCATGGAAGTTTGTGAATTTTATGTTGGTGAGGCAGGTGGCGGTGATGAGAGTGAGGATTTAGAGCATAAGATGTTTGCTGACAGGGATCCTATATGGTCCGGGGATGATGGGGTGCACCTCACTGATTTTGGTTTAGATTTGCTTAATCTGAATTTGGGTTTGTTTTTGGAGGAGTTGGTTAAAGGTCAGTGTTAATGAAGGGGAACGGCCTGGGTCAGGCTTGTGGGAGAAGAAGAGGGGTAGGCTTGTCCCTCTTCTGTTCCCCCTCTGGTGTGCATTTTGGACTAAGGAAGTCCTGAGTGGTGGAAGTGAATGATTGAATGCTGCTTGCACCTGGTTTTGGGATGGACGTGAAGATTTGGGATGAAAGTGAGTGGTTGGACGTTGCCTGATGCATTAGAATAAGTGAGCAGGTGGAGGGTGCTGCTTATTCAGGAAGGGTGAGCAGTGGTATGCTGCCTTGATGGATCGATAAGCGATGTTTGATGCTATGCAAAAAAATGAATTTATAAATAATAAAGTTATGATGCAATTGTTTTATATGTGGATTCAATAAAGGTCATCAAAGGTCTTTTGGTGTTTTGTCTATTTCTTTTTTAAGTGGAATGTGAGAAATGATGTTTGGAACAGACAAATTTGTCATAGGACATCTTTAGTTGGGGGGGTAGATGAGTAGGTAAGGGAGGGGTGGGGTGGTAAGATCTGACAGGCAAGGTAAGCTCTATAGAGGTAGGTTGGGCAAGAAAGGGTTAATTTATGGATAGAGAAAGTGAAGTAAGCAAGGGGGGAACTTAGGGTATTTTGAGTATTAGGAGTCTGTTAGAGAGCACATTTTGGAGTGATTTTGTTACCCACCTGGCCCGCCCATGGTTCATGAGTTATTGTGATGGCTTTACTTTGGAGGGATGCATATGCAGAGTAGAGGAGCAGGCTTGTCCCTCTTCTGTTCCCCCTCTGATATGCATTTTAGGCTAAGGAATTCTGGAATGGTGGAAGTGAGTGGTTGACATTGCTTGCACCTGGTTTTAGGATGGAAGTGAGGATTTGGGATAAAGGTGAGAGGTTGGATCCTGTCTGATGCATGAGAATAAGTGAACGGGTGGAGGATGCTGCTTATTTTGGAAGGGTGAGCAGTGGTACGCTGCCCTGATGGATGGTCAAGTGATGTCTGATGCTTTGCAAAGAAAATAAAGTTATAAATAATAAAGTTATGATGCAATTGTTTTTTAATGGATTCAATAAAGGTCGTCAAAGGTCTTTTGGTAGTCTGTTTTTTTTTTTTAATGAAACATGACAAAAAAATTGAAGCCATTAAAGGTGAAAATTAATATTATATTATCCAGTATTCATACAACATAAAGTTTCAACGTACATATAACTCAGCTTTTATAGTTGAAAACTTTGTGATTGCAATGGCATGCATAATATTTTAGTTTTATTTTCTCATATGTAATGCACATTGCTCCCACAATATTTGGTTATTCTTCTTCTGAATTGTATGCATTGTGAATCAACACTTGACATCTGTCTTCTCTCTACCTATTTACAGATCTAATAAATTAAAATGACAAATCCAAATGCCGACTTCACTAATACTACCAACAAAATGTCAACACGTTATTATACATTTGATGGGCAATAACCTTGTTGCAAAAGTAAAACAAAAATAAATAACTGAATTGACAAAACAGATGTTAACTTTAAACAAATGTATATAAATGTGGGTCTCCTTTCGTTATGGTTACAGGTCAGAACTGTGAATGCTTATATGAGCGAATGCTTTTTTTGACCTGAGAAGAAGAGCAAATACTTGCATAAGAAAATATTGTTCTGTATGGAGTTTTCATTGGCAGCTTTACACTGCAGCAGGCTAAGGAAATGTGATCTTACCCTGCTGTTGTGAAATTTAGAGTTGGTATATATCATTTGCAGGGGGTGTAGTGGGTGCAAGGTGGCATGACCCCACTGCAAAAAGAAAAAAAAAAACATTCAGTTTTTAATGTTTCAGTCGTTTTTACATTTGATAAAAAATTATCATTCTGTCTGCATTTGCTCTTATGTTAGAGGTTTGAAGAGACATCCATACATGTGCCTGATAAAGATATACATATACAATGCATACAGTGCAATACACGTCTGTATTTATAGATAAATAATATAAATATATGCATCTGTCTATATGTCTGTCTATAGATAGATAGACAGATGGAGAGACAGATAGACAGAGACAGACAGACAGAGATAGAGATAGAGATAGATAGATAGATAGATAGATAGATAGATAGATAGATAGATAGATAGATAGATAGATAGATGATAGATAGATATTTTTGTATACCTTGTCCCTCATCACGGTCCGTAAGATCTACGCATTTAATTGTTTACTGGATGCAAATAACTAAATAAATAAATAAATAAATAAATAAATTACATGTAACGTTCCAGTAAGAGTATGTGTTACTCTATTTTATACCTTTCAAGGTTAAATAACAAGATGCCATCTGATAAGAGACAGATCGTGCTCTTGGGGTGAAAAGAATTATTACATTATCAAAATTTGTCAAATTCTGCACTTCTGTAAATGCACTTATGTTTCTTTTCTTATATTTTGTACTTTGGTTCTTTTATGTTCTCTTCTATTCATAGCAGTATATGCAAAACAACTGATGACACATTGCAAAATGTTCAGTAGAAAAGCTGCCTGAACATGTTTCAGTGATAAGGAAAGCAAATCTTGTAAATTGCATTGTGAGTATGTCAGCGTGAAACAAATGTTACACAACAGTACAACAACCCATCCCCTGAAAATGAACAAACTCTTGACTGGATTTGTAGTCAAATCATCTGCCTGTTATTAATATTATTGAAGTCCCTGTATTTTTGATGAGAAGTTATTCTGGAATTTCTGTAGTGCAAACATACACAAGGCAGTCAATATAAGTTCTATATGTTAGTAAACAGTTCTGCTAATACTCAGACTTTATTAAATTAGTATCAGCAGCACTCAGACAGAAAATATTCTCACATATACATGAGACAAAAGGCTGAAAAAAGTAAATATGCACAACTTGTCATGACATTCAGTTGTTCCTGTTTTGTGGAATGTGTCTGATTTTGTTTCATATTTTTGCTTAATCTCTCATAAAATGTACATCTGATTAATCACTGAGAATTACAGTCAGTGGGAAATGCTAGACGTCAGTTTCTTGCTTATTTTTCAGAAACTG
>NC_056734.1:951405507-951465507 GCF_019279795.1 Protopterus annectens | reverse complement strand
CTCTCCAACAAGTGTGAATATGTGATTTTCTGAGGAACCACAGATTGAGAAAACATAAGACAGCTTTTGTAATCGATTCATTTTTTTGAATTAAAGTCAGAATTAAGTTTTCAATCACACAGTATACAATAATGCCTCAGAGTATTTTGTTTCTTTGGAGAAAGTTAAACTGTAACCACTACGAATCAATATAACAAATCAATATAGCAGAAATCTGGAAGCTGTGAATTCATAAATGTATCTTATTTCCCGTTAGAAATAGAATGACTGAGAAGACTTACAAAAGATACAGTGTGTAATAGTTCTGCTTGCTGCAGGTGAAGAAAGCATAATGTTTATGAGGAAGACAGAAAAAAAAACAATATAACAGCAATGAATAAGAATTTTGGTATGTTAAGCCATGGAAAATCTTCCATTTATTTATAATTTATTCTTTATAATAAGTCAAGTCTTACTTATGTTGTGGAACTGAAAACAGAGACATAGTGTGTGGATTTGTTGAGCTGCTTCATTTGTTGATATGTGACACTTAGTAAATGGTATACAATTGATCACACAAGGGGCATATTTAAACTTTATCTAAAAGTCTGTATTTTGCAGAGCATGTAAAATTACAAAGACACTTTTAAAGGATTTAACTGAGGAATTGATCTTTTGAGATAAACTGTGAGTGAAATAATAAACTAGCAAGAAAGCTTAAGGTGAAAATGCCCAATAACTGTAATTTTGATATGAAAGGGAGACATGGAATATATAGAAAGCATGGCACAGTTAAAATTCAAGACTTGCATAGTAGTGTGACTACATGCATAAGAAGAAGAGTCCAGTAGGTAATCAGCTTTGGAGAAGCTTTGAAAGAAAAAATAATCAGCAAAAATGTGCAAGAGGAAAAAAGTGCGTTTTCAAAGGAACTTGCATTTTATTGAGACAAAACACAAAAATATGCTGTTTGTAGTTACTAATAAACTGGAGAGAGATATCATGAAATCAGAAAAAAAGAGGCAGTGATGAAAAGTAATTGATCTTAGAGACAAGTGAAGCTCATGAATAATAAGCAAAGCACTGATTCTAAACCAGAAAATGGCAATGAATGCAATATTGTGTCAGAAGATACTATTTTAAGTTATTGGGCTGAAAGGTTTTTGAAATAAAGCAATATGCATGTTACTGACTTATTCAGAATAGTAGGTGAATCCATTAGGTCAAATGTTTCTGATGGGAAATACATATAGAAAGCTTGACTTGTGAGAGGTTAGGCAGGATGAAACTTATTCAGAGAGTGCAAACACAAGAGTAGAAGCATACATGAACAGTTACACAGTTGCAGAAACATCTGTAATACTGTACAGAGCCACAGTAGTGATTTCTTTTCAGGCCACATTTGTATGCATTTGCTATGCAGGTAATATGTGTTGCAAGGAAAGTTCCACTGGCTTTCAGGAGTACAACTGGTTAGGAGTTAAAGTGAATAAAAAGCTAGCCAGTGATAAAACAATGAATATGACCCAGACAGCCTTATTTTGTGAAGCAGTTTACGTATCTGGTAAAGATGGTAGACAGTAGAAAATAATTCCATAGCTAATCCTGTTCAAATTTTCCAGGGAGAGTAGGCAGCAAAACTCTAATTAAACACAGAAACATTGTAATAACCCAGCACAGGTAATACACAAACTTGATAACCGATATATAAGTCAATATAAATACCAGAAATGAGTATATAGTATTAGGGCACTTTATAAAATAAACAAAAACAAATATTTAACAAAGACCCTCTGAGCTTCTTCTTCAATAACTCCCCTGATTGCATATCTCAATACTGTTCTTATTTCTGAATGTTTCTCAAATTTATGCCTAAATGTATTAATGTTTTATCTCTACTCTGTATAATTGTCTTGTAGTTATAGCATCTACTTAATTCTGTCTATATCACAGCTTTTCTCCCCATCTTTGAATGTTTTCTCAAATTCAAGCCTAAATGTATTAATTTTTATCTCTACTCTGTATAATTATCTTGTAGTTATTGTATGTACCTAATTTTGTCTATATTGGAGCTTTTCTCCCCAGGACTCCATTGAAAACGGGTTCTTTTGGCCCAATGGACTATCCTGGTAAACCAACTGCAAATAAAATAAAAAATAAAATAAAATAAATGCAGGTGAATCATATAAACAGCTAAAGGTTTTTGCTAAATGCCAAGTCCCTTTTTTGTATTACAGACTGGCCAGGGATTCTGGCATGCATCTTATTTCTGCCAGGTTCTTTTTAAATAGTAGTAGCACAAGTGTCTTAAGGCTAGAATTGTTTGTGAACATAAATGATAATTTGTTAGTAGGGATTAATACATAAGATGAATGAGATAGAAGACTATTTTAGATACTGAATTGACAGAAAGAGTTTACTTTTAAATTATGCAACAGCATCCCTGAAACATATGAGTAATATTCCAGCCTTAGAGCAACTAAAACTAGACTCAGAAAACACCAGGACAACAGTTAAACTGAGAAGCCTGAAGAAAACATAGATTAATGAGATTCAGAGGGGATGAGGTATCATACTAAAATATTTGCACCTAATATTTCCAATATAACTATATGTCTTAGAAAGATGCCAGAGCAAGTATTAACCCCAGCTGTGATAGAATTATATGCAAGTTAGAATGGTGCAGGAGTTGTGAACTTGCAGAGAAAAAAATCAGTTGCATGTAAGGTCACAACATTTACAGATGCACAAAAGAGATATGCTCATATAGGAAAATAAATGTTAACAGGATGGATGAGAAATTATTTACTTCTCAAATGTATTTATTAACGTAATAAAAGTAGAAAAGTATGTTATCTTACACTCCATTGAATGAATTTCATATAAGCATCTTGCTTCGATTGTGCCAGCTGGCTCTGTTTTCATTTCCCCCTGCTGTTCAATATATATGCACATGTATAAGTATATATAGGGGGTGGGAGTTGATGTAATGGTTAAGGTGTTTACCTGAGAGACACAAGATGCAAGATACAAGGTTTGATTCACATTTTTGAAAGGGAAATTAACTAGGCTTAAAATAACCTGCAAAGGCAGCCTGCCTAGTACTTACCTATGAACCCACATCTCTCTCTGTAGATGTATAGATATATATATATATATATATATATATATATATATATATATATATATTGAGAGAGAGAGAGATACATGATTATGAAATTAGTTATCACCAATGAGGTTAGCCGATGGAAACAAAAAAAGAAACCTTTTGAAGTGCAGGTAACACAAGTACCACTCGGTGAGGATTATGAGCAGGATTAAAAAGGGCTTGCACATTTGAAGCTTCTTCTTGACTAATTATAATGGATTTCTTTTTAACAAGAAGTCTGGATTTGAGCTCAGTCTCTTTTTAGTTTCTTCCAATCTAGAGATGCTGTTTGTTAGAGAGGCATACTCTTAGGGTCATTGCATTTCAGAACTTTAACCACCTTGATTGTCTGCAGAGGTGAGAACTTTTTTAGAGTTAATACCTCTGTCTTCTTTTCATTTCACCAAGTATTTTGGGTTTCTAATACCATGATGGGAATGGACCCACTTCTTTGGGTGGCTTCGGTCATGTGGCATGAGCACTTCTGCAGCAACCAGGTGGTTTATTCTTCTGACAGTCAGGCTGTTGTGCTAGTCCTCCATACCAAAACTTCCAAATATAAGTGGGCACAGTCACTCTTGCACTTGTTAATATTACATACCCAGCAGATGAACTTGTCTATTACTGGCTTACATATTGCAAGAAAGCTTAACAGCATAGCTGGCAGTCTCAAGAGATACACAAGAGCATTCCGGATTACCTGTGACTGATTCATGAGGAGGAATGAAGTAGATGGTGTCCAATTGCTGGGCAGATAGTACTACAAATTCTTTATTTGTTAACCCTTTTTTCCCTTTTTTGAGTTTTGCGTGGTTTTATCATGTGGTAATTGGGCTTGGTCTCCTGCAATGATCAGTCATTACTTAGGATGTTTGTTGAATGATGCTGCAAAAACTTTGCATATTCATTAATCAGCTCTCAGCCTGCTAGCTAAGATGTCAGGTCTTTTAGGTTTTTCCAAATCCTCAATCATTTCCAAGCTAATTATATGGTGGAGAAGGTAAGAAGCTGAAATGTTTCTTTAGGGATCACCAGAGGCCAAATGACAGGAGTCTGATGGTCAACATTTTGAAGGGATCCCACTCTGTGCTGGTGGATATTCATTCATATGTAGTCTGGGACATTTAACTTTGATGGTTGTATTGGGGTTATTCTGCATCAGGGAGCTGCTGGGTTTGTTGTACTGCAGGGATGTGGAATTTTCATAGGATGCAGTAATAATATGGCTCATGAGATCCAAGACAGATGAGGTGGGTCACTGGCAACAAGTAGTCTTGGACAAATTTCCTTGCCCATTGCTGTACTCTGTGAAGGGGATTCTTATTAGGTTGACTAACAGGGTTTCTGCCAGCTATTTAGTATTCAACCTTCCTGACAGATGGGATACTTTTCCTATGTATCTGCAGCATCATTTGCATAAAATACTGACCTTCCAGGGCCTACCTATGATGGCATACTCCACTGAATCCTTCCACATTGGCATGCTCAGATTTAAGCAGAGAAAGACAGACAGTGGCAGAGATAAAGATAATTCAGTGGTGACCATCTTCTGCTTTTCTTAAATATATATTCACTAAGTCTACCCATCAGGCATTCCTAATCTTTTGCTGAGTTTGTGAGTTTTTTTATTTTTTTATTTTCAGGTTGTAATTGTATTGTTATTCTCAACTACTGTTGTATTACTGTAGCAGCTAGAAGAGTGACAGTTCACAAGAGCAGTGAAAATTTGGGGTTGAGACCCTTTAATGATTGAAGTAATGTGGAGAGGCTTACCAAGATTGTGCTGTGAACAGCTACAATGTTATTCAGTAGATACTGATCCACTATGGGGGGAACAACATAGGTAATGTTACCAAATGGCATCTTCTGGCTTGCATTTTCAAGGATCTCATGGCAGCTGAAAAGCAGGTTCAGAATACTGTCCTGAATTGGCAACTATAATTCTCAAGCTGTAATTGCTGTGAGTGATTTGTCCTATTAAGGAAGAAATGATCCTCAAGATTATCATCCAGAGAGTAGCCCAGGCTGTCTTGTGTTTGAGTTTTTACAAGTAACCATTTGAAATGTCAGGATCCATTAGAGTCAGTCCCAAAACATGGAGACTGAATGGCTGAAAAAGAGGACAGCCATTTCCCCTAAATATTCTCTTTTCTCTAAAGTATGATGATCTTGAAGTTGGTATATATAAGTTTAGGAGTGGCAGGCTTTCAGCCCACATCATACAGTGCATGGAACTTGTTCATGCAAAATAAAAGTTTAAAGGAGAAAAGTAATGTTTGGGATTCTGTCTTCTCCTGCAGCTTCATTCTTTTTTGCTTGTTTGTTTGTTTTTACATGTAAGTACTCAGCATTTCAATTGCCAACATTTCAATAGGAAGCTGTTTTTATATCCCTGCTATGCTGAGTCATTGGACAGGTATTCTGGTCGGTGCACATATGCGGTTTCAATGCTGTGTTGTGGTAATTGCTGGTGTGTCAAGGGGCGCAGTGTTTGGAGAAGTCCATGGTGGTGCTGGGGCAGTTTTGGCATGCTGCCTGGCACAGATGGTCCACAATTTTGGAAGATGGGCTTAGTTATCCCATTAGCTATTAAATGCTTGGTTAAAATATTTCTGACCTGTTGAACAAGTGGTTGTTATAATAAATAAAATATGGACACAATGATTTTGATAAAGTATATGTCATTTCTGTGGGAGGGGACCCATGGGACAAATCAACTTAACTTGTTGTAATCTTTGTACCAGAAGCTGTGAGTGAAGAAAGGGGCATGACCACTGTGAGGATGATATTTAACCAATTTCCAAGTGGTTTGCTGCTGTCAGTTTGGTGGGGTCTGGTGGAGTGGCGTAAAACTCCCATCCCCTTTCCCTTTTTTAAGTAAAGTGGGTCAGCTGTGGAATGGCTTTCCCTCCTTGTATTGTCCCCCTCCACACTTTCCAAAGCCACTGCAGAGGTATATTGTTTAGGGTGCATGACAGGTTGGAAGCTGGACTTGGTCACCTTGTTAGTTATTAAGAGTTTGGATGAAATGTAGCTGACTTTTTTAACAAATTGCTGTTATGATGCAATAACAAATGGTCACAATGTCTATATTGGAGTATGTATCATCTTTGTAGGTGCAGACCTGCAGGATAGTATACAAGAGAAGTAAAAGACAAAACTCACACACACACACACACACACACACACACACACACACACACACACACACACACACACACACACACACACACACATATATATATATATATATATTTATACTCCCAGATTTAATAAACTTCATGTAGGAATAGTGCAAGCCCTACACAGCTCCACCTCGGCAGCGCATCTTGCATATTAATGAAGGCATGCTACTGAGGGAGAGCCATGTACATGGTTACTGAATCAGTGTAGTGGATGTGTTACAGTGCTTGGAGATGTGTAACACACCCCCTGCACTGCCACTAAAATATTAATTAAATGTCTGTACTCAGCCAGTTGTACAATTCAATTTATATGTATGGGGTGTGTCACAGTGTTTGTAACACCCCCCCCCCCGTACTGACAGAGTGCCAGATGGCACTGAAATTAAATGTGAAAATGTCATTGTTCTTTTTTTAATTTAATTGTGTGTGTGCATGTGTTTGTGTGTGTGTGTGTGTGTGTGTGTGTGTGTGTGTGTGTGTGTGTGTGTGTGTGTGTGTGTGTGTGTGTTTGCATGGTACGGCGTAATGCTTAGCATTGAAGACATGCCAGACATCTAAAAATTGAAACCAGATGATTTTAATTTTAATGGAAAATGTCAACTTTAAGCATAGCTGAGTGGGATTGTGCACCCTGGCTTGTCGCTCAGCAGTGCTTAAATGTAACCAAAAGCTATATAGAAATGTATAGCTGAAACCTTCACATCCATGTTAGCCAAAAGGTTAGAGTCATGACCTTGTGTGCAGTAAATGCATGGTTCGAATACCCAGACAGGCCATTCAACTTTTACATGGGATAGCATTTATATATACAATTTTATTTTTTTCGAAGTAGTTATTGATGTTTGTTAACCGGGTTAGTGCAGCTGGTCCAGAATCCCATTTTCAATGGAGATACTAGGAGAAAAGCTCCAATTGCACACAAGTGCTCAATACATTACAGTCACACCCCAAGATATCATAATTAAAATACAGAGGGTTAGGTCATGTAAAGTAACATACATATACATAATAATAAAGTATCATTAATGCATATTCAATGTCAATATAATGTTCATTTTAATTTTTTAAATATCTGGTTTGCCTTTAGCTAAGCTCTGCTGAGCACTGCTAAGCCAATCAATGCTCACAACAGGAGCTATTTTAGCAAGACTAAGCAAAGCATAGCTCGGCTTAGCTTTTTTGGGCATTGCTAAGCAATCCTAGTTTAAGCAGTCCTCAGCTCAGCTAAGTGGGTTTGTGCACTGCTGAGCATTGCTAAGCATTGCCAGTTTAAACACTGCTCAGCTAAGCTTAGTTCATTTGCACCATGCTAAGAAGAACTTAGCTTTTTAAAAATAGTCCAATGGCAGCAAACAGTGGGGAAACATCTTTATTTAAGCAGAACAGGCAGGAATACAGCCAGAATCTGTTGGAGTTTATTCACTGCAAGAGCTATGCCTGGAGTCAGAGAGGGCATGCAGTTCCGGGGGAAGCGCTGGGGCATTTTGTTGTCCAGGGTCATGATTGGGCCTGTGTCAAAGACCATGGTGACAGACGGCTGCAGGGCCAGTACCAGGGCACTGAATACAAGTCCGAGTCCTGAGACCGTCTGGCACATGATCTCACCACTGCAACTGGAATCCCCCTCACTGGTGAGCAGGTGCATCATCATTATGAAACCTGAAGCATAGGAAGGGGGAACTCTTGAACCAATGGAACAAAGATGCTTGGGACCACAGTCCACCAGAAGTTTGTAAGTATAGTAACCAATTATTTATCAAATTGCATTATGAATATCTGATAGACAGGTATGCATAATGGTGTGTTTTACCCCCACAGCTGCAGAGGAGAGGGATCACAACTTGGAGGCCCATGCAGGGTACCTGGCCAGGATGTGCTAAAAGTGTGGTGAGTACAGATATATCTTGAAATATATAGTAATCTAATTAAGAAAGAGTACATTGGTAACTGCCACTAGGTATAGTCTGTTGTGAGTGTACTGCAACGACTGGTACATAGACCTGGACTGATATAAGTAAGTATTGCCAGGTACAGTTCAATATAGATGAAAGCATAAAACATGCTACTTTTATGTAAATAAAGTTAATACAGCATTAAAATGTTTGGGAATAGCATGTGTATACTGTATTAATAATACGTTTTCTGGTAATAAAGTAGACTCGCAATGAAAATGTGAAGGGAATAAATAACAGCATTCTAATCTACAGGAAATACAGTACAACTGCAGTCAGAAATGTGAAGAAATAAAGGTAGTACTACATAGATTGTGTGATAGCAGATGTGTTCCAATGCCTGCATTATGTAAATATTAGAACAATAAAGATTGTCAGCTGTATACTAATCACTGTGTCATGTCACCCTCAATAAATCTGTCTTCTGTCAATTGTGTGTATTCTGGCCTGTTATTCAAGGAATTAAATATTACAAGTTTTGTGAAGTCAACATGGGTATAACACCATGAAGTGAATGAACATTGGCCAATAAAAAGCTGTCATGCTAAAGTGTAGATGTGGAGCTGTACTACAAGATATAATACAATATATTTGTTCTGCATTAAGATCTGAACCTAGAGTAGCACTGTGTAAGATATTATAGTGTGTTTCTCCCAAGACTGTCTTGTGTTAACCTTTGCATTTCAGCTATATGCATCCCTGAACATACGTACCCTGATGCAGGCAAGTATGAAAGTGTAATAGCTGTAGACTGCAAATATACCATCTGCAAATATATATGGGTCAGGCAGGCAAACCAACACCCCAATATAGTCTGTATAGATCACACATATTCCCATCCACGAGGGGTTGTGTACACCTGTATTCCAAGTATTAATACAACTACTACCTCTGTCATGCATGAATCTCATGCGTGTTTATTTAACTGTCACTGCAGTCTTGTGTGACAGTCTACCTGTATTACCAGATTACACTTTGTCACTAGGTGAGCTTTATGTACATATCACTCAATCAGCATACAGCAGCAGCCCATGAGCTCAGTGTGATAAGCAATATATATGTTGCTCATTTTGCCAGACCGGGGTTTGAATCCAGGGACAGGTATTATGATTGATATATATATATATATATATATATATATATATATATAGATAGATATATATGCATATATATATATATATATATATATATATATATATATATATATATATATATATATATATATACATATATATATATATATATATATATATGGTTTCACTTCATATACTCGAAATGCTGAAATCACGAATTTCAGCATTTCAAGCATGAAGCCGAAACCATCACAACAACGAAATCCCACATCCCGCAAAGGCAAAATCACAAACCTGAACACACATACACTACACACCACACGCAAACCACAACACTTACAACACAAAAAACAAACACATAACAAAACACCACACATACACATCCTACACTAAACAGAAGCAGGGGAGCAAGCCCCTCTGCCTCCTACACCCCCTACTTATATATACCAACTCCGAATCTGCGCAGAGAAAAAAAAACCTCAAACACACACATTCTACAGTCCCTCGTATACACACACACACACACACACACACACACACACACACACACACACACACACACACACACACGCACCCACACACACAAACACACACACATCACACAAGTTACAAAAACGCTCACATACACTCATTCACCTGAAAGTCGAACACAAACATCCCAAATAAACACTTCCCATAATGTAGCATTACTGCATAAGCATGGATTCAAAATATTCACATTCGCGCTTATGCACTTTCGCTATTCTGAAGTTTCAGCTTCATGCACTCGAAATGCTGAAATTTGAGATTTCAGCATTTCAGGTATATGAAGTGAAACAGTATACATATATATATATATATATATATATATATATATATATATATATATATATATATATACAGACAAGTAGTACTGACTATTTATAGAAACAGTTGTGTTGTTAACAGATTTTCTCCACACAGGACTTATAGGTTAATAAATGTCTGTAGTAGCTGTGTGAAGGGTATATGAATGTCTGTGTCCAGATGTAGTAGTACGTAAACAGCATTTCTCAGCAAGGTGATAACACTCCATTAAATAAAATGACATAGGTACAGTAGTATTCCAAGTTAATAAGACAAATTAAATGGTCTATTGTTGGCACAGCTGTATGCCTGGTGCGTCTGTGAATGTCTGCTGACAGTCTAACCCCATGCCTGCTAGCGACAGCAGGATAAGTGTAAACTCTCTGTGCACAATAAATGTATCTCAAGTGTCACACTGCCATGGATAGTGATAGCTGCTGCCAAACACCTTGGACACAGATATAAACCCAGCTGAACTATGCCAGTAGCACACTCACACAACATCAGTGCTGAGTACACTTTGGCAGTCATATATGTTCCCCTGACAAGTAATAGTCCCCGTAGTTATATACCTGTAGGTGTTACAGCTTGGCCCATGCCATCCCATCTAGATAGCTTGAGAGGATTGTACATACTACAGAAGCTGTAGGGCACTTGTAGACATAAAGTAAGGGCAGACCTGTAGATTATTGAGCAGTACTGTTGTGAAAAATATAGCCTATACAGGAATGTCTTTCTCTCCCCCCAACCCTTATCTGCATCACAGATTATTATTCTTATACTATGGTTATGGTTCCATTTTCACATATTTTGTTCTCAAAACCTTTGGGGCTTGTGTTAGATTATTGGTTATATATTATAATGGTTGCATACTAACATACCTTGTTGAAATATCAATGTTGTTGGCCTTTTGCCATAACTGCTACTGGCATGCTGTTACAAAAATGACTGTTATTCCATTTATGCCTGTGTTCTGTATGCTATGCAATTCTGTTGTTCTGGGTTAATTGGAACACCCATGCATGCTGTTATAACTAACGTTGAAATGTTCTGTTCATGACTAACCAATGCACTTTGACAAACCTCAACACCATAGCATGCTTGGGTAGGCTGGTTCTGGTGGATCCGCCTATCCCACCTCATCTGGCTGTGGCACCAGGTTCCAGCATGTCTGGGACCCAAACTGGAGCTGCCTCATCTGCTGATCCTGCACCACCCTCAAGTGGAACTGCCTCAGGGGATGGGACCTGCCCCCCCCAAGCGTGGGTGCAGAGAGAATGTCGTCACCCAAAGTCAGTTCCCAGGCATGGTGCGTATGGTTATCCAGAGCAATTTGGATGACTGACTGCACCACATTGAGGGCAGACTGGTGCATCTGGAGGGGCAGGCCAGCCCTGGTGCCCAGCCCCCAGCACAGCCACCTTTAGGGCCGTGAAGAGGCAGTGGTCACTGCCCATGTGTGGGAAGCTCAGTCCCACTTGTTCCATATGGGGGAACTTGGTCCTCCAATTCCCAAACACCCTCCGCGTCCAAGGTGTTTTACCCTCCTCATGTGTCATACACTACCCCAGTCTGCTGTCTTGTCTGTCTTGTCTGTCTGCAAATGCAACCACTCCTACCCAACTTACCTTCCCAAACATACCTACAACCCTTCCCCAACATTCCACTCTCTCCTTAACTTATTAACCCTGAGTACCGTCACATAGCACCTCTGTGCTTAAATCTGAGCAAGCTATGAGATGATAGTAATTGTAGGATGTTACACCTGAGTACCTTCCACAAGTGTGTGAAACTTTACAGTCATATTGCTGCTCCACTGTGAAAAAAAATAAGTTGAAAAAGTACCTGAAGTTTGTCAGTTATGTTTATATTTGTATTTTAGGGGAAAATCGGCTCACCATGCACAATATACACTTCTTATCACAGCAAGTCCATTTTCTATGCATCTTCAGCATGTGCACTTTTTTTTATTTGTTGCTGTAATTCCTAACTTTTAAGCTTAACTCTTCCTTTTACAATAGTGACATTCCTGGAGTTAAAACTATGGAATAAATAACAAAATCAATACTGTGCATAGTTTCACTAAAAGAGTATATACATAGCTCATTCAGAAACACAGTTTTGTGTGATAGTTCATCACCTTTTGTTAATGATGTTCCCAGAATATGAATGGTTTCCTTCTAGGATAAACAACAGGCAATGTAATTAGAACAGACTGCTTGCCTCCACATGAAAATCATACAGCAAACAGCTAAACGCAGGTTCATAAAAAGTGTTAAATTCAGAAAGAACATCAAAATACTGATCAACTATCAATTCAATCCAAAACTTCTGCACTTGCACCACAGACTTAATGAATATATAATCTGTTTTGGCACTGATGCATGACTGTTAGTCTTTTAAGAGTTCAAGTGAAGAAGGGGGAGGTACAGCTCCACTCAAATGAAAATGACCAGATCTAAGATAGCACGCACATTGTCTGGTGCAAAACTCCAGAGCCATGTATCCTGCTCTTGCACATTTTTTTACAGAAACAAGTTTACCCCCAGAACAAACTGCAATCTTAAACAGAAAATAAACTTTTACCTCACAAATCTATGCAATTAAGAAGTTGTAAGTAACCAAAGTTCACTAAAGCAATTACTTTTGGAGCAGCGCATTGCATTCAGAAATATCAGAGGCACTGACAGGTACAATACTCAGAGGAATGTCCTTGTCATGGTAGGTCTCGGCTCCTTGAGTGGACTGGAGTGCATAAAATCTGAACTAATCTCAATCAGTGGTCCCTAAAGTCATGCCATATCCACCATCAGCATACAGTGATCATTGCTGACATGTACCGAGTCGTATCCTTGCCAGTGGCATAGCTGGGGGGGCTGTGGATATTTAATGGTTAATGTTAAATGTTACTTCACCTGCACGCCCAAGCAACACAAAACAACAAAAAACACTGAATCAACTGCTGGAATCCAAACAGAAAATGACAAAGACCAGTTCACAACTGCTTTATTACAGGAATTAAGTGCTTTTGTGTGTATATAACATACACTTCTTCAGAATAAAAAACATTCACAAAAATTCAGTTTAAATAACCCATCAATAAAGTCACATGACCCATCAACACACCTACCAATTCTAATCTTAAAGGCTACTTACTCATATAATAAAATACATAAAAGTCTATGCAAATATATACTAAGAAAAAAACCTAAGCTAATGTTTCCCTAATCTATACTGCATAATAGCAAATTAAATATAGTAGACATGAGACTTAAAACACAAACTATGGATAAAGACTCATTCAAACTTGGGGGTGAGGTGGCGTTTAATTTCAGTTGTCAGTGCAACTCCCTCCATTCTACCATGTCACGCCACGGTTCCCCCAGTAAATTCCGCTGTATGGTGTCGATACCAAAAAATAAAAAAACATGATCTGGATGCTTCTCTACATGACAATACAATGCATTAGTAGTTCTCCTCTGCTTGATGTCATAAATGTGTTCATAAATGCGTTCTTTAAAAATAAGAATGGTTTTCCCGACATATAAACTTGGGCACAT
Source organism: Protopterus annectens (assembly GCF_019279795.1). Lineage (NCBI taxonomy): Eukaryota > Metazoa > Chordata > Ceratodontiformes > Protopteridae > Protopterus > Protopterus annectens. The sequence goes on along the minus strand of NC_056734.1, from coordinate 951,451,785 downwards.
TTTACATAAAGCTACATAAATCACTCCCATTGATTTACAGTTGCAAAAAAAAGTGTGTCCTTACTTTCATACCATTAATAAGCACCTCATGTTTCTCTAAAATGTACTGGCGCAAACTGCACGCACCACATTTTTAAGTACCCCAAGTCCTTTCACTAATAGTAGTACATATCTTGTCATCTGATTCTAATATGTTCTTAATGCATTTGGCTTTTCTAGTGACAAATACTGGTTTGGTTCCCAAAATGTCAGATAGCTCTTCAAATACTTGAAAATAAAGCCAATTTTACTTAATAATATTCCAAATGTAACCATATTCTTCAGTGAAAGTGGTAATGAATGAACACTTGTACCCACCATTTGTTTCTCTCTGATAAACCAAAGTTTTGTTATCTAACAAAATGGGAAACACCTCCTTCTGCTGTCTCTTCTGAAGGACTCCCCCCCCCCCCGTATTAGATCAACTAAATCCAGGGGGTAACCTCTAGTTGTAAATGTTCCTTTCAAATTTACACATTCTTTGAAAAACATTTCTTCACTAGAAATCATACGGGCTGACCTTATATATTGCCCCTTAATGATTGCCCTCTTTTAATGCATCGGGTGACAATTACTGTAGTGCAAAAGGCTGTTAGAGTATGTTGCTTTCCTAAACACTGTGCTCTGTATACTTTTATCCATATCATCCTTGTAAATAAACACATCCAAATAGTTAATACTTACTGTACTATAGTGGTATGTAAACTTTAAGTAAGAGGCAGTGGAATGTAAATATTCCAAAAATCTATCAGTGTCTACTTTACTAGCATCCCAAGCAATAAAAATGTCATCCAAAAACCTCACATATAAATAGTAAGGTGGAACATTTTCATTGTTAAATACACAGATTGCTTTTCCCATTGAAGTAATACTATGTTCACAAACACTGGGGCACAGCTTGCCCCCATAGCAGCCCCTCTTTTTTAATGAAAAATTGCCCATCCAGATGAATAAATTTATATTTCAAAACCATGTCTAACAATGCATCAAGCACATTAATTTCAATTACATTGAAATGACTAGATTTGTGAATAAAATTACAAAACATTTCTTTTTCAACATCTTGTGGAATAACATTAAAAACATTTACTATAGCTATAATAACAAATGATAAACTAGTACTGTATTTAATTTTCTCAATTTTTCCAAAAAATCCAAAGACTCTTTCATAACATGGGGGTAACCAGATACCAACAGTTTTACTTTTTTGTCTATGTATACAGCCATGGGGTGAGTGATAGAAGTTCTAGCACTAACAATAGGTCTCATAGGATGGTCCCACAAACATTTATGTATTTTTGGGATCCCAAAGGGGGGCACAGGGAATTTAACTTCTAAGAATTCATACACTTCTCTAGAAATTTCTTCTTGTTCCAACATGTCTAACAAAATAAATCTAATTCTAGAATAACATGAATTAATATAATTTAAAGATGCTTGCTCATAAAACTCTTCATATAGTACATATTCAAACATTTTTTAAGATAATCCCCTTTGCTCATAATAACTATTTCTCCCCCTTTATCGGGCTTCATGACTCTAACCATTTTGTTTTGCATAAGTTCTTCTAGTAAGCATTGTTCAGAAATAGTCAAATTAGTTTCACTCGAACATTTTTACGCCTTAGCAATTTTCTAAAATTAAATTCACATATCTTCTCAAAAATACCCAGAGGTGTAGATAACACAGGGTTAAAAATGCTACTTCTTCTTAAAATATTACTAATGTGATTGTTGTCGACAACATTAAATAACAGTTTGAAATTAAGCTTTCTTAAGAACAGTTTTAAATCCACCATTAAAGTTTCAATTCTAGCATGTGCTGTAAGGACAAAATAATGCCCTTTACTCAACAGACTCACTATATTTTCATTGAATGTAATATCTGTAAAATTATAAACTTTGTAGTCACCATTGGCATTGGTTAAAATGTTAGGCATTGCATCATGCACAGTACCTGCTGTTCCAAACTTATCTAATAGCTCTATGGATGCTGTTAATATGAATTCCGCCTCTCGTATCTCCCTCTGGCTCACCTCTGTTCCATGTGTGCTGGTTCCAATTCTGTTGGTGAAAATTCTGCTGATTGTTCCCAAGATGTTTCCTGTTCTGGTTCTTGAGCCTCTCTGATCTCCTGGGAGGAGCTGCATCTAAAGGGGCTGCCCCTTCTTTTTGGTTAACTATATGCTCCGCTTCTTCCAATGAGGGGTTCCCTTCTGAAACTCTGTTGTCTTGGTTCTGCCCTCCTGACACACCCACTGGCTGAGGGTATGCTTTCCTGTTCTGGTATTCCCTTCTATCTCTGTTAAGTTTTTTTACATTTCCTCTTTTGAATGTCAGTTACTACATTGTCTATTCTGTCAAAATCTGCAGAGTATTGCGCCCCTTGTACAGAAAAAAGAACATCTTTTTTTTTTTATTTTGTTGTCCAGCTCTTCGGCTTCTTTCATAAGAATGTCTATTTTAATCTGTTTGTGCTTTCTAAATTGTTTCAGTAGCTCTGCACCTTGTTTATTGAATAGTTCTATCAAATCCAAATGCAAAGGTGATCCAGCTAATCACCTATTTGGGTATTTCCACAGTCTAAGTCCCTTAGGTAACCAAAGTGCACTAAAGCAGTTACTTTTGGAGGAGCACATTGCATTCAGAAATATCAGAGGCACTGACAGGTACAATACTCAGAGGAAGGGTCTTGTCATGGTGAGTCTCGGCTCCTTGAGTGGACTCGAGTGGATAAAATCTGAACTAATCACAATCGATGTTCCCTGAAATCATGCCATATCCACCATCAGCATGCAGCAATCACTGCTGACATGTATTGAGTCATATCCTTGCCAGTGGCATACCTGGGGGGAGCCGTGGATATTTAACCATTAATGTTAAATGTTACTTTGCCCACGATTGCCAGGAACTGAGTGAAATCTAGTAAAGTGGATGTTTTACTTGCTTATTCAGAAGCCGAACTGAGAGGATATTACAGCTGAAAAAGAATTGCATTTAACTAGTTGTTTTATGGTAGGCTAATGTAGCTGGTAGCAGTCTTCCTTCTTGAATGGAAGCTTGTATCTGAAGACTTTCGTTTGTCCTAGTAAGCTTAAAAGTTATGATAGATGTGTCATAGGAGGTTCATTCGTTTATTTTTTAGGTAGCTGGAATAAACCAAAGGATGTTTTTCAACAGTGTAATGAGCAGAAAGAATTAACCAAACAAATATATATTATGTGTTTGTGTCTATATATACACTTTTACAAATGCATATATTTGTGACTTTTGTAAGAATAAAAGTAATATTTACAGTAGTTTTTACAGACACAAAAGTTAAGACTAGCAGTAGAATGGCTGTAATTGTTCAAGAATCTTACTTAGGAGCAGAGCAGTTAGTGATAATTGCATAATTCCATGGAGGTTGTATAATGGAATCTGAAGAAATATTAATTTGATAATTTCAGCTAGTTGTACTGCTGTCTACCCCATACGGGTCTACATGTAAGAATAAGTAGACTATTACTCTAGGAACAATGGTAGCATATGCAGAAGAGGATTTCTAAATTCAAACATCATCTGGTTGAAATGTATGCCATCTTCCCTTCAGCCACATATCTAAGTACATTACACCTTTGTTTTATATGTGTCTGCAGTATAGAGGTATGTAGCTGGGAGTCAGGATTAGTCAGTGACCCAGAAACTGGTGAGGATGAGTAGGAGTTAGCGGCAGACACTGGTTCACCAATCCTTGGTGGTTAGAAGTGGCTCAGTTCACTGAAATACTGATAGTGGCTGATGTGTGCACCATGGTCAGACATGCAGGGTGTGGTATCATAGCTAGAGAAAGTGCAAGCATAGAAGTACACTTGCATTACTTTGGTGATGTTGAAGATTGAGATTTGGTTACTTACACATCAAATCACAAAAGGGAGGACATGAAGGACCAGCCTGGCTGTATACTGGCTTCCTAATGGCTGGTTATTTTCCCTACTGTCAGCAAACTGGATAGAGAAATTGGGGGACTGAATAAGTGGTTGAAGGATGGAGGCTGATGGTTGCCAGGGACTGCTAGAAGAAAACTTTATAGAAAAAAACAAACAAACTTTATCCCAGTATACCCCTCTGTCACCCTTATTTCACATCTGTATAGGTAAGATAGTACTCCTGCTCAACTAACACCTTCCATTTCCACATCTTTTGTGAAATGCATTTCATTGCAACATATAATTAAACCTACCTCCTGATATGTCTTCTCATAACTCTTGCATCTAAGTAGATCCCTCCCATCTTCCACATTTTCTAATAATGTAATAGTATTATCAGTGCTGCAGTAGACCATAGTTTCCAACTAGTGTCAAAATGTAACCTAACACTTATGTCAAGAGTAATAACTCTTCCTCCTGCCCATTGTAATAATGTACTGTTATGCCGATGCCTCAGGAAAAGACCCTGCCACAGGTCTTCCAACAAGTTCTACTCTGAAATTTTTTCTCATCAGAATCTTTTCAAAACCACAAGCCCAGATGTTATACACCATCAACAAACACATATTTCTGTCCTATAGGAATAATATACACACTTGGCCTGTGACTGATTCAGCCTTACTATCCCACCAGTTTGTTTCTACTTTCTAATATTTATCTCTTTCTCTCTTCCCTCCACCCTCCTTATTTGACATCAGCTATTACCACATTTTCATTTTATGCCAAGCTGTGTGTCTAACAAAACCCTTCAAAAGGTGGCTGCACAGTAGCGTAAAGAGCCTTGTGAAGGGCATTCACATTTCTTTCATTTGGTGTCTAGGCTAACAGCAGGATGTTGATTTTTTAAAAAAATCATCAACGTCTCCATAATATTTGATATTATTATTATAAAAATCTTGTTGATAAAATGTTCTGTTATAGATTCATAGGTGTGTACTAGGCTAATGGCCCTGGAGCCTTTACAAGCCTAGTCCATAGGATTACCCTGGCATTGTTCCACCCAACATTAGTTCCCAATGCCTCTGTCGAGTAGAGCCACTGGAGTGATCCCTGGGGTGAATTTTCTATTTCCCATCCACTCATCAAGATTTCTCTTGAAGAGGGCCAGTACGGTGCTCTGTTTGACATGTATGGGAAGTCTATTCCAAAGCATGGGCAGTCTCTGGGTTATAAACCTGTCCCTACAATATGTTCTGTTGATTGTGGTAATGAGGCTGAGGTCTCTAGACCGTATGGTGTGGAGGGTTTGGGATTTCTTTAGATGTAGCATTTTTAACAGAGCTGGGTCAGACATGGCTTTGTAAGTCAAGAAGAGATCACCTCTAAGAAGACGATATGAGACAGAGAATAGTGGGAGCTTTTTGAATCTGTCCATATAGGACAAGTGTTTAAGGCATAGGATCATTTTTGTGAGGTACTTTTGCGGCCTCTCCAGTTGTTACAGGTGTCTACTGGATCCCCTTAGAATGGCACCAGAAACTTAGCCAGTTGTTTAAATCAATCATTTTCTGCTGGTACTATGGTATCATTCTGGGTAATGGTAGGATGCTGCTCAGGGCTAGGGTCATACCCACCTGGGCTACATAATCCAAAGCTCCTCCATGTATCTTATATTCTAGCAAAGGACCAAAATTATGGTTATAGACTTCTTACACTGATCAACCGGATAAGTTTGACATTTCTGCCTGTAATTCTCTTTCTGGTTATACTCAGTAGTTGCTGCATTGAGATAAAGGTTATTACTTGCAGACTACTACAAGCAGGGAGCTACCATATATTTTGGGCAATATTCCTGGCTTTGTCAGTCATGTGTGGAATTTAGGTGGGAGGAAGGGTTCAGTAATATAGAACTGTTATACTATTTTTACTGAATTACTCAGGTCTTGACCTAACAGATGATAATGAGTCTGTGTTACATAACAGCTGCACAAGGTCATATAATGAATGCCTACTCAACAGGTTATGTGCAGCAATTATCACCTGTGTCTGAGCATGCATAACTTTGCAGTAATGTAATGCAGGTCATTATCACTTTTAGGTAAAACTCTCAGCAGCTGTCACTGATATTCACATAAGTAGAAGTTGTTATCACATTGATGAATGCACAAGCCAGATTTGGGTTTGTTGTCTACCTGCAGTCATTTCAATCCACCCCCACCATATTTCATATTTTGGTAAATAACTGTGCTAGTGGACCTAGTAATTGTGCTAAGTAATACCTCATTTTAAAGATGGTGTTAGTCCTTACAATATGGTAAAATAACTATGCCCATAGGCTGTACACATGTTCAGATATCACAGTTTGTTTAGAACTTATGTTATGAGAGTTATGACATTTTTTCATATTTTGGTAAATACTTTTGCTAGGGAAGTTGCCAACATGCTAAGTAATACCTTATTTTGAAGACAGTATCAGTACATACAACATGGTAAAAAACTGTCTCTGTATGCCATACACATGTACATATATCACAGGTTGTTTAGGACTCAGGTTCTGGAAATTATGATTTCATTCATATTTTGGTAAATAACTTTGCTAGGTAGCATGGAATTGTGCCAAGTGATGTCTCATTTTGAAGACAGTGTTAGTCCTTACAACATGGTAAAAGAACTGTGTCTGTATGCTGTACACATGTACAGATATCAGAGTTTATGTAGGATTAAGGTTATGAAAAATTCCATTTTTTTCATATTTTGGTAAATTACTTTGCAAAGGAACATGCCAATGTGCTAAGTAATACTTCATTTTGAAGACAGTATTAATAGTTACAACATGGTAAAAGAATTTTGCCTAAATGTTGTATACACGTACAGATATCACAGCTTGTTTAGCACCTAGGTTACAGACATTATGCTTTTTTTCATATTTTTGTAAATGAATTTGCAAGGGACCATGTCAATGTCCTAAATAATACATCATTTTGAAGACATTTTTTCCTCCTCACAACATGATAAAATAAATGTGTCTGTATACTGCACAGATGTACAGATATCACAGTTTTTTTAGCCTTGCAGTATTATGAAAATTATACATTTGCAATATTTCTCATTATTATGCCCATATTTTTGCAAGGGAGAATGGTGATGACACAAATGATGCATCATTTTAATCTGACATTGAGCCACACAATTTATACACAATTTATACACCAATATGTAGTCTCTGTCTGTTACAGGTGATGAGATATTATGCTTTGTTTATTTATCAGTTATAACAAATACAATATTAATCATATTTCTGTGGATATATATTATGGGTCTACATGATACATTCACCAAGATATTGTGATTTGTTTTAACAAAAAGGTACAAAATATGCACAATATCAGAATTCCTTGGCAAATATTTAATAATGACTTAGACATGCAATATCAGCCTTTACATTGTTGGAAAGGTCAGTGTCTGCTGAGCAACTTTTGCATTTACATTTTTAGTCTAGCTGTTATGGTTAACGAGTTATGAACATTTGTTTTCTGTATGGTATTACAAATGGATTATTTGAATATGAGCTCAGGCTGCACTGTTGTTCCTATAATGGAGGTATGCAGGCAGCATTTTCTGAGCTGCACCAGAGTGAATGAGTTAAAAAAAAGGCATCTGTCCCACAAAAAAAACATATATGTGTATATATATATATATATATATATATATATATATATATATATATATATCGTCCCATACATAGCTCTTCATTTCACCACCACATACACTGCCATCAATCATCCCAGCAATTAATCAACAAGGTTATATCACCCGCACCCCTCCCAGTGGGATGTGAGGCTCCCAATTCCAAATTGTCCACAACACGCACAGCTATTGCTGTAGAAGAAATGAAGAGCTATGGTCCTTTCCTACACCCATCCTGCACATCTCTAACTGCCTTTCATATTGTTTTTACCCTACTTGCCCCCATTTCACCACTTTCCTATCTCTTCATTTTTCTTTTCTTTTTTTGGAAATAGTGTGGGCTTAAGCAGGACTAAGCATTGCTTAGCATCCCGGCGTGTTGTGCAAACCCACACAAACCCACTTAAAGCTACTTAAAACCTTATCTGATTCTGACACTGCTCTGCACATCAATAAAATAACCACCCCTGCCAAGTCTTGAACACAGGACCCTGTGAACTATAGCATAGTGAATTAGGCCACTAGGCCAACTCAGCTGTGAGAATTACTGGAGTTTCTATAAATATATCATGCAGTACAGTGATGTAAATTAGACACCCCTCCGAAGTATTAAACCCAGGGGCCTCTGAACTTCAGGATAGTCCATTAGACCATTAGGCCAACTCAGCTCTAGAGATTTATTGGTGTTTCTGTAAATATATCATGTAGTACAGTGATGTAACATTAGGAAAAATATACACCCCTGCCAAGTATTGGACCCAGGACCCTCTGAACTACAACATAGTGAATTAGACCACTAGGCCAACTCAGCTCTACAGAATTACTGGTGTTTTTACAAAGATATCCTAATTATCAGTGACACACTAATTCTACATATAATCTGATAAATGACAGCATACTTGGGCCTGTGATGCAGACACCAAACCAGTACATAGCCAAGACATGTTGATGGATGTATGGGAGGCCTATGATATCAGGTAGAGCTGACAACTGCACAAACTGTTGCAGAATATCCACATTTGTGCCACCTATTTATGGCATGGTTATCATCAAGCCTATTCTGTGTGCTGAAGTACTGCAAGTCAGTGCAGATTGAGGTTACAAAAGCATGACAGACAGGTCAATGTCTCATGTCATACCCATCCAAACATACATGTTCATATGCATGCAAATATGTCTTGCAACAAGAACTCCCAACATAATGACTTAGTAGCTTTATCTATTACATTCTTAGCATGTCTACCATCTGGACACTCCCAGTTCTGGCCCACAGTCCAGTCTGTTGCACGACAACTACATGCTTGTCAATACAACATAGAAATAACTGAGCCATGCAATGTCTAGCAGAGCTGTCTGCTGCAACTGCAATCACTGCCACCCACAGTAGCATGTTAAAGGTCTGGAGCGTGGGACACATGTCGCAAATATGAATATGTTTCCTAAATGTCCCCTACCACTCTCTGGATGGCACTACTGCTTCACATATGTACCAGAGGCACATGCTTCACCTGGACAGTTATGGGTACCCTCACCCTGGCCATGCTGTGACACAAGAGCTGACAGTTCTCTCTCACTGAGATATACAGCTTGCTGTCCCCCAATGTCTTCACAATGCCCAGTATGACACCTGTCCTGAATGCAGGAGCTGTGGCCTGCTATACATGCAGCACTATGTTCAGCTACCTGCTACAGACTTACCATACCTCCCAAACACCTAGGACGTGACATCCACACAACACCCATACATAAAGGGTTGGAGGGGAATGATCAGGTGACAGTGACATGTGTCACAGTCTCCCCTTATAAACATACACAGCTGATAGACCAGAATCAACTGCAGCAGCATGCACTTTCAGATAAAAATGATGTATGGCACTTGCATATGCCTGTCTCCTTACTGACCCCAACACACATTGTTATAAAGTAACATGCCACAGAATCAGAAAGTCTGTTACCAATGGCCAAACATAGCATGCAAAACTGTGGACATACCACATCAATCCAAATAGTGAACAGTATTTCTACCTACCCTCTGTGATGCTATAGCTCCCACACCTCAATAATGTCCTTTTCACAGGCCAGAAAAAGGGCCAAGGCCTACATGAAGGCCTTAATTATAGCACTGTGTTGCCATGCCATTGGCTAATAAAAATTCAACCCAGCTGTTCTGGATGCTATTAGCAAGTGTGGGTCACAGACTAGTGCACAGGCAATCACCTGTTCATGAGCATTACCTGAAAAAGGCAAGTTGCTGCCTATGGTAAACAGGTCTGTGACTTTCTTCATGACGACAGACTGTAATTTCCAAGGAAATCTACCACTGGATTTCTGCTCACAAAGGAGTACAGCACTATACCAGGTATGTCATATAATTAACCATGTAATGGAATGAAGATGGGGGATGCAGTCATGAGAAATAGGAATTTCAACAGTAGGTCTCAACAACATATCTTGGAATGACATGTTGTTGTTAGTCTGCTGTCCACCACCTACAGTCTTCCCTTTTGGCTTTGTCTGCAGTGACATAGATCACAGCTCTGGCCCTTGAGTACCCCCAGCAATGATCAGCTCACGTATGAATGCCACTGGATTGTCTGTTGTACAATATTGACAGTAACTACTGGTGGATACACCTGGCATATAACATCATGTACTGTCAGTGAGCTCCTCTCAGTCTGTGAATGTCATACAGGGTTAGTTCAAACATTGTCCTGGTGTCCCTGACTGTTTCTGATGTACTCTGACTAAGTCACTTTGTACGCTATACCTGTATGTCATTGCCTGACAGCTATGGCTAGCATATCTGGTAACCCACTGCAGCAGGACAGCAAGTTATAGGCAGTTGTAATGGGGGGACACAGGCTCCACTTCAGCAACAGTGTGTACATATTGAGCATACAATGTAAGCAAATAAATACAGTACCAGATATTAATGTACCCCTACTGTGTTCTGAGGGGTCTGACATGTCACAGACACATTCCCCAGACTCTGGAGACAACCATTACATATTCTCTGACTGGTTTCCAGACATTCACATGTGTCAGGCAGGAGGTCTACATATATCAGGCACATGTACACATTCTGCAAACATTTGGGTACTGCAGATGTTGGACACCTACGAGGGGGAAACCCTACACCACATATGCACTGCTCTCAGTTATTGTGCAGCACAAATGTTGCTGGAATGTCCACATGCAGTTGTAGTATGACTCACCTATTTATCAGATTTTGCTGTATGACATGGTAATGTAACGTTGCTCATGCAGGACACACCACAGGTGATGGCAGTGATGGGTGTGGACATATAACACAGTCTGTCACAGCACACAGGCCATAACCGGTATTCCTAGGACAATAAGAGGTTACCAGGCTATGGGCCCTGAGCCCCCATATGCCTAGGCCAGATGTTAGCCCATGTGCATGCAAGGCAGCACCTGATGCCACAGTCCAACAGGGACATAGGTGATATCCCAAGGGTGTATTTGCAGTTAGCCATCCAGTTATCCAGGTTATGCCTGCAAAGGTGTAAATAGCTACCCTGTCTGATGTGGACAGGGTGACCCTTCCATAGCAGGGTGAGTGTGTGGGACACACATCTGAGGTACCAACAAGACCAGTTGATGTCACACACCAGTGAGTGAGTGTGTCTGTGTGTGTGTGTGTGTGTGTGTGTGTGTGTGTGTGTGTGTGTGTGTGTGTGTGTGTGTGTGTGTGTGTGTGTGTGTGTGTGTGTGTGTGTGTGTGTGTGTGTGTGTGTGTGTGTGTGTGTATCTTAATAGAGTGGAGCTTCAGTTGCACTTGTGCAGAAGTCCCAACAATGCAGTGTCCATGATTGCCTTGCATGCCAGACAGACACCTCTGAGGAGTATGTATGAAACTGGCTAGAGGGTTGGGCTTATAGCCTACCTGTGTATGGTAGATGTTTGAGGCCCTGGTATTCCCTGCTGAGGAACCTCTGTGGTGTCCCCAGCTCCTGCATGTGTTGTGTGAGGTGAATGATGAACAGGGGGTTTTACACAATAATGGGCCTTACTGGGGGGGATACAAGGATGATAGTACCCCATGTCCCTGGATGACATACCCTTATGGTTGAGATGGGCCATGTAGAAGGCTTACCCTTCAACAGAAGCAACATGGTGATGAAATGTCATGTTGCCATAAACCTGTGTGCACAGATCCCACACGACTGATTGCGTGCCTAGAATGTTGTTAGTAGAGTGATAATATGTGGTTATGTCACTCTCAACAAAGGAGATGACACTGCATTTCCTGGTATGCAGCCTGATGCCATGTGTCTGGCACCAGTCATGTATCTTCATGACACCCTCCTAGGCAGCTGCCCACATCACTAGGTAATCTGGTGACACCACACAGCATGCAGTCATCTCCAGACATGGTTGGCCATAGGCTAATGGCTGTGGCCTGCACCTCAGATGTGTACATCATACATAGCAGAGGCCCAAACACAGAACAACATGTTATGCCACTAGTTGTGGGTCAACGACTTGAGGTGGATTCCCCAATGTGGATTATTTGGGTCGTGTCAGCACGCCAGTGTGCTACCCCTATGGTAACATATGGTGTGTTACATACTTGGGAGCATATATATATATATATATATATATATATATATATATATATATATATATATATATATATATATACATATACATATATTATGGCCAAGCATGTTTTACTGTCAAAGACTTTATCCAGGTCAAGGTAGGCAGTGTGCACTGTCACCCCCTATCCATGGCTTTGGTGACTGTGACAAAGAGGTCAACTGAGTGTAACAGACATGATCCCTTCCTTGACAAAGCCTAACTGTATGTGATGGAGTGTGTGGAGGTCGCCAACAACCTTGTTAATAAGGTACACTATAAACTATTCTATGGTCTTACAGAACAGCCTAGTTCGGCTGATGGGTGTATAATGTGACCGATTGGTGGACATCCCACCTTAGTGTAAAGGGGTGACAGTGGTTGTCCTTCACACAGCTGGGACAAAGGTGGTAGTCAGGCCTCCTTTGAATACAGTGTCTTATAGTTTTTCAAGGTTATGCTTGTGGTCATGTAGGATGCATCCTATGATGTCATAGGCTCCCATGCCAGATGTATACCATCTTTCACATGTCAGTAATGACCTGTTCCCTACATATTGGAGAAGGGGACAGGTACTGTGAACATCCTGATGTACTGATGGGGGGGGCAGGGGGCGAAGCCTACACTGACTCTGTCAAGCATCAAGTATGGTATACCTACAGCACTGGTGTAGCTTGTGTCTTTGACCACCACAAGTGAGCAGAAGCAAGTGCTTCCTGTGATGTTGCAGACATATGTACAGAATGGGAGATAGTTCTCTGTAGTGGATGTTGACAATGTGTGCTCTGGGTTTGCTGTGTAAGTTTCCAGGAGTGATCCCATTTGCTAGTTCATGCTAAGGAGACAATGCTGCAAAATGGTCACCTGCTTCTACTGTGTCTCAGACAATGGTATGTCATCCCTGTTATAGACACGTATGCATTGCAGATGTCCACCAGACAGATGTATGTCTCATTGCAGAGGATGATGTAGTCCTGTCGGGTATACCTGACTCCAAGCATCTGTAGAAATACACTTATAGCACTTGTGTGTATGTGTGGATATTGTTGCCAGTCCCTAGAGAGGGGTTGGGGTTGTGAAGCTGTGTATACCATCCCAGGAGGCTGTATTCCATGTTTGAGGTGTATGCATGGCTGGCCCTTGCTAGATGTGTATTGTAGGAGATAGTGACTGCAAATGTGACCACATGATGGTTGGTTTGCCATGGAGGATGACACTGTAGGGATGCTGCGGTGGTAACCAGTGTTGTGTAATATCAACTCCAAACACCTTCACATCATGTGGTGGTAGCCCATAGGTGCACCAAGATGTTTGTAATGCCACTGTTGATGTCTCTCTGGCCATTTGTGTGCTGGCATGGGTGTATCTTCCAATATATGTTTGGGTCATTCAAGTGACTCAGGATCAGGGTACAGACCCAAATCATAATACAGTTGATGATGTCCATATAGGCAGAATGGGCTTCCTGGCACATGTGTTGGCTGATAGCTGGCTATGATTTGCATAGGTGTGTCATGAATGGTGAACTGTCCCTGCAGTGTCCCCTGTGCATCTTACTACCTGTACAGTGTGGAGGTGTGTATGTGTGTCATATATACTGAAATCGCATGTCCCATGACATTTCCACCCACACTTGCATTATAGGATGATTGACCAGGTAAGGTTGGGGTGCTCTCTGCAGCTTTGAACCATGTGTGTGTGTGACTTCACAGATGTTAGCATTTTCCAGGGTTAACAAGGCTTGCATTGAGAGCAGAGTCATGTGTAGACTCCAAGCATTTAGCAGCATGGCCTTCAGTGTGTGCTGCGCTGACAGTTGTGTGTTGGTAGTGATAACCTCACCACTTGTCCTACTGAAGGCTCTATGGGGGTGGTGAGAACCATTGCCAGATGCCTGAAAGCCAGTTCAGACAGTTGGAGGCCATCATTGGCAAAGCATCATGGTCTGTTAACCATATCATCCCAGGTTCAGAGGAACTGGAAGCCCCTGGATTATCACAGGATAAAAGGCCACATGTTAAGGTCAATCATTTCCTGAATGTATTGCGGCATCCGTTTGGGTGACAGCAGAATTCTGCATAAGGCTAGGGACATACCTGCCTGGGACACATAATCAGTGTGCTCACTCATGTCTCACTGCATACAGTCCAGGGACATACATCTCAAGTCAGGTACACCAACATGGACTGTGAGAGACTCCTGACAGTACCTGTTGGTGAAAGACAGCAATGCATATGTGATATGGTAGAGTCTGTTACCTGACACACAAGTAACTCTGACCATTCACATATGCAGCCGGGTGAGATCTACATCAGTGTGTCTCACAATGGAGTAGCCTATGTGTATAAAATGTTTGACCTGTTGATGCCTTGGTGGCTGTGTGACACAAGTGTGTGGCCATGTGTGGTATGTGCTGTGAAGGGCTGTGGAATTCACATGTGGCTTTGCTTTGCACGGTCTTTTGTTTATGGATGTGTATGTTGAGGACCTCTGCATATGTGTGTGTGTGTGTGTGTGTGTGTGTGTGTGTGTGTGTGTGTGTGTGTGTGTGTGTGTGTGTGTGTGTGTGTGTGTATTGTGTACATGTGGGTGGTGTGTGAGGTGTACTGATTGTGTTCGCAATCTGTTTGAAGACAGATATGTGTCCTTGATAGGGAGACAGCTTGGACTGTAGGTTCCTAATGCCATTGCATCGCTCACACAGTGTGTTCCTTGCTGATGTTTGCAGATGGTTGCCCATCCGTATACATGAGGCAGGTGCTACGCTGTGCCAGGATGCCCATATCAACTGGACTGGCAGGGGAAACTGTAGGACATTGTCCAATCATATAGTGCAGAATCTGAGGGAGGAAGGCCAGGGAGATCTAAGGGGTGGCCCTACAGCCCAGGTGCCTAATACAACAGTAGGAGGCTGACACCACTGCATACAATGTAGACAGGCTGTGAACAAGCAGTAATAGGTGCAACAGGATAATGCATTTTAACACCATATAGGACATGCGGCAAATAGCAGAAAACATCAAGATCAAGACCTCAATCCATGATGTATTGTCATTATGTTGCTGATAGCCACATACAAACTGTGGTGATAGATGGCGGGATATGATGTGGGAGTTAGCGGTGGATAGTGGTGGCAATTGTGGATGTGCAGTCTGTGTACATCATGATGAGCAATGTATGTGGTGCTGTGATGTGTTCCCCTCTTTATGACTTTCAGGTGGGATGTACCACCATAGAAATCCACTTTCCTCAGAAGCTGAGCCCAACGCCATAATTGATGCCCTGAGACTCCATCAACAGGTGCTGTTGTCAAGGAGTTGCCATAACTAGCAAGAACGACCTGCACTGTGGGCAGACCTCATGGAATTGGTTAATCATGTGGGCCAGCATGAAAGGAGCTGTGAGCATGTCTGACACCAGACAACTGATCTGAAACATCATGCATGGCAAAGGCCACAGCTGTGGGCAGGACCGTGCTGGCACTGGTGGAAGGCCTGTTACACAACAACTACTCTTGGTCACAGAGGAGTTCCTGGAAAATCTGGGTTCAGCCACCAGCTCACAAGAATCAATAACACCATATGTCATGGAGGTGGGTGGTCCAGCTTCCACAGCCAAGGACCGTCCAGGTAAGTATTCAGTTGTCATCACACTAATGCTGTACCATTCATAGTAGCAGCCTTTCCATACCTGTACACATATGTCAGGTCAAGCTGCATTTGTGGGGGAGGGTGTTTATAATGCACACATGTGCACACATATTGTGAA
The DNA here is from genome assembly GCF_019279795.1 of Protopterus annectens. Taxonomy (NCBI): domain Eukaryota; kingdom Metazoa; phylum Chordata; order Ceratodontiformes; family Protopteridae; genus Protopterus; species Protopterus annectens. The sequence goes on along the minus strand of NC_056734.1, from coordinate 951,435,782 downwards.
CGTCAGCAGTGTGGGTAGTATCACAGTTTGTACTGTATATTTTGATAAATGCACATATTATCCTGTACCAATTCCACATTTTTGTCAGCTGACAATACCTCTCCCACACAAATCCATAGGTACCTCTTGTGTGGCCAGGGGTCATGTTGCTGTAGCCAGTTATTCTGGAACTGTTTTGTTATGGCTCATCTATACCCTAGGTATGTTAAGGACTGCCAGTTTGCCATGGACACAACTGTTAAGCTTAGCCATATTGCAATACTTGCATGTTCACTTGTGGAGGGGTTCACTGCAGTGCATTACATTGGTAATCACAGTAGCATATTTGCATGAGCTGTAACATATTAGCACATATTTTTTGAAGATGTAGGCAGTATGCTTATAAAGGAGTGCATTGCTATTGTGGAAACAGGTGCACTGTGTTTTCAGTGAAGGTTCAGCACATACACGACATGTCAATTATCTCACAGGTGCATAGTACTAGCAACATTAATTGTACATAGCTGCACTGCATGTTGTTAAGGCCTTGTCTTGTGTGTGTCTGTTGAGCATGGCATCAGTCATAATATGTGGTCTATATAATGCATTTGTGGCACCTCACCTGTATGTGTGTCATATTTTTCAACTGTCCCTGATTTCCAGGGATGTCCCTGATTTAGACTCCAAAATTTAGATCTGTCCCACTTAATCCCTCCTAAAATTAGTGACACTTGGAGGAAAGGTAGTGAATTATACTCAATAAATATTGGCACTAAGTAAGAGGTATAGATTTCTTTTATTTCACAAAATGTATAGTAACTAACATTTATTCTGCCTATGTGTCAAGTTAATAGTATTCATATTTTAAAAATTCCCTCATTGTTCCTTAGTTTTTCTGGGTTTGTCCTTGATTCTGTTGAAATATGTCCCTGATTATTTGAGAGTTATGGTGTGTTTGTGTGTGTGTGTGTGTGTGTGTGTGTGTGTGTGTGTGTGTGTGTGTGTGTGTGTGTGTATGTGGATTGGCAGACAATATAGTGCAGGAATTAATGTAGTCTTGTTGTCTTCCCTTCACAGGTGACCATGGTGGTTAAAGTGTGTCCCCCTCACAACCTGATGCCAGTGTCTCATTGGACTATGATGGTGATGGTGGCCATAGTGAGGCACAGGTGGGGTTGTTGGGGGCTGAATCTGTCCCATGTATTGACATCTCACTTCCTCACCCAATGTCACTGCACACAATCAGTATTCCCACATACCTAGTAGCCAGCAGCCACAGATAATGGACAGTCAGAGGGTGGTGGCATCGAACAGGAGAGTGTGGCAACTATGGCATCTGTGACTGCAGACACTAGCCATAGCCAGAGAGCTGGTAAGGTTCCACACAGGCAGATTGACAGGGGTGTTCAAAGGACTGCTGCCCATCCAGCATCTGTTACAGATGTCACTGCATGTGTCACCCGATGCATGTTTCAGTCCATCATGGAGGTACAGACACATTGTGAACAGTACACCAGATGGATGCTCAGAGTCATGGATGCCACACTGCCTGGCATGCATGACTGCTCCCACGGCATTGGTGATGCCTTATGTAATTTTGCTAATGTAGTGGATAGATGGCTGTGAGCTCATGTGGCCATGCACAGTCACACTCCTGTAGTGGCAGTGCAACCAGCAGTACTGATGGGAGGTTGATGTCTACACCATAATGTGGCAGGCCATGGGCACATGGTCCTGTGCAGCCTCATGAAAGACAAAGACCCAGCAGACACTGGTCACCATCAGCAAGTAGTACCGCATCTGGCCCTGGGCATGGTGGTGCCAGTGCCACTTCTGGAAAAAACAGTTCCTATGTTTGTGACCAGAGATGGTAAACTGTCCAGTCTGCCATGTATGGTCCACAGCTGTCCAACATACCCTCATGTAGGGCTGGTGTACATGTATACACTCACACATCACTGTCACGTGCAGGTCACCAGCAGACACACACACAGCTCCTCTCCATGTCCCAGCTGACCAGCACCCCACCAGACACACACACACATACACAATGTCAACTGTGTGGCACAACCTATGACTTTGGCAAACCCACACCACACCCTGTGCATGTGATGATACCTGTGCCACATCCCTGTCATCCATATCATTGATGCAGGGACGTGCTTACATGTCTCTGATGCACAGGGTGAATATAGTATAGTAAATGGCAGTTTGTTGAGCAGTACTGCTATGCCCAGTAAGGCGCGTTCTGCTGGCAATTGTCATGCGTACACATCAAAGTGTATGTACTTTGTGCTATGATGCTGTATTGCTGTTAGTATTGTTGAGTGACTGTTGTCTCCCAGACCTTATTTGCTTTCTGTTGCAGGTGTCTGTGTGTGTGTACATCATGGGGACCTGCTCCCAATACAGCAGCTCAGGATGGCATAGTGACAACACAAAAATGTGACATTGCCAAGGTACAGCTGTATATGTGCATGGTTATCCAGGTGTGTATGTGTAGGACAGTGTGTGAGGGACAATGGGGGCAGACAGGGTAATCTTGCATGCATACCCCTTGACACAGCATGCTGCTCTTGATACATGTCACCAGGTTGTTCTGTAGGATCACTGACGGACACAGATGCGGACCCTGGGACAGATTTGTGGTTTCCTATCCACTCATCATAGCTTCACTTGATGAGGGTCTGCATGGTACTCTGTTCAACATGTCAGAGAAGTGCATTCCTGTGACAGGACAGCCTTTTGGAGACAATCCTGTCTCTCTAGCAGGTTTTGTTGATGTTGCATATTGGATTCAGACCTGTTGTGCTGGTAATGCACAAAGAGTTAGACTCACATATATGGGACAACCATTGAAGGGCTGGGCACAACATTGCCATCTAGACATGCCACAGCCCACCTGTGGACAACCTGTCCAATACTCAGTGGGACACTACTGAGATGAGGCTGTCTGCATGGAACAGGAGGCCATGGATTACCTTTGTGGATATGACTATGGCCTTTCCAGTTGCTGCAGATGTGTGGATAGGTACATACCAAATGGGCCATGGTGCTAAATTATTGTTGTACCGACTGATGACTCTACAGAGGTAATGTCCACTGTTAGTCTCTATGCAATCCCCATACCTATGTGGTGAACCATTTATCAGCCTTTACTGACCACTGCCACTACTTGATGGCTGAATGCAACAGTGTTATCAACCTGACTACCAAGGCCTGTCAACACAGGTTGTGTGTTTATGGGATTGCCACTGATATGGGAAATAATGGGGCCATGTCCTTGCCATATGGTATGATGGCACTCTTTCTGTATTCAGCTGGCTGCTAGGACCTTTGCACCATTCAATACCTGATGTATGATCCAGTCGAAGTGAGTTAACATCAGTTGGTGGGTCAATGACAGACAGCACACTACTTACAGTCACCACAGCCCTAGGCAGTACCTACAAATGTGGGAGGTGATAGTTGGTATTCATGCCTAGATACATGTGGATCATTGCAGACAGTAGCTACTCACAGGGCCTAAACATGTTTATATATTGCGCACACATGGGCAACACAAAGTAGGGTTGCCACCTTATCAAATGTGCAATGTAGGACACTTCTTACGGTATGGCGAAAGTTGGCAGGACAAACCATACTCACGGCAAGTGCAATGGACAGGGGTTCACTTTATTTTCCAGTATAACAGCTTCTTTTTGTCACATTTCCATAGCTTATGCTTTTTCTCATTACATTAAGGTGCTTCTAATGTGACATAACTGCTTTATGCAACTATTACACAACTTTAGGAAATGTTTATTGTCCTACACTCTTGGGACCTCTGTATTGTTTGAGCTGTTTTCACAGATCACACCTGGCCAAACATGGACTACAACCTGCAGGGTCAGACAGGTGGTGGCCATACCTGTCATCTGTATAGATTTCTGCAGAATTTCCTGATGTTTGGCAGATATTTTAGGTCCGTTTGTCATAACATTGTGGTTTTGTGGCAAATTAGTGGCACATGATTACAGACTGATGTTAGACAATAATGACAGATATTTTCATTTCAGATTTCATACCCTGCAGAAAATGCATGCTAATGCACAACCTGTTATGCTATCTAATTTCTATGTTTGTAAGAGCAATATGTAAAGATTGATCCTAATGTTTTGCCTTTGTAACAGTTTTCTGTATGGCTTTATCCAGATGTCTTGCTCTAAGGTGTTGAGAGTTATAGTGGTGGCCCTAACACAGTCACACTGCTTCAAGGGGATACACACACACACACACACACACACACACACACACACACACACACACACACACACACACACACACACACACGCACACACACGCACACACACACACACACACACACACACACACACACACACACACACACACACACACACACACACACACACACACACACACACACACACACACACACACACCCACACACAGGTGGTGGCCATACCTGTCATCTGTATAGATTTCTGCAGAATATCCTGATGTTTGGCACATATTTTAGGTCCGTTTGTCATAACATTGTGGTTTTGTGGCAAATTAGTGGCACATGATTACAGACTGATGTTAGACAATAATAACAGATATTTTCATTTCAGATTTCATACCCTGCAGAAAATGCATGCTAATGCATAACCTGTTATGCTATCTAATTTCTATGTTTGTAAGAGCAATATGTAAAGATTGATCCTAATGTTTTGCCTTTGTAACAGTTTTCTGTATGGCTTTATCCAGATGTCTTGCTCTAAGGTGTTGAGAGTTATAGTGGTGGCCCTAACACAGTCACACTGCTTCAAGGGGATACACACACACACACACACATACACACACACACACACACACACACACACACACACACACACACACACACACACACACACACATACACTCATGAACTGCCCTTGCTGACAGTATAACCCCTACCTTCCTAGTTTTACATACAATAGTGCTATATACATATCACATGCACCACAGAGCTTATATATTTTTCTAGTGTCTGCCACTAGTATGCAGGTGGATGACATCTGCAGGTGCTGTAAGGATTGCAAAGTGGGGGCTAAACAGGTTTGCACAGGCCCTTAAATGGTATAACTGTGACACACATACACTCACAGAGTTGCTACATTTGAGATTGGTACCCCTACCTATCTAGATATATGCACTACACACATGGATTCAAGCACACACACTCACAGTTACATTTGAGATTAGAACTCCTACCAATCTAGTTATATACACTATAGACTGATATACATATTGCATGTGCTACAGTGCTATTGTGTTACAAAATGTCTCACTGTGCTTCTAAGGTGGATGACATCAGTAGGCCCTGAATAGTTTGTCAAAGGGGGGTTAACAGGGTGTAACAGGCCCACAAAATGGTATAACCACTGCACAAAAACAGGCAATACAGCCATGCTGCTACAGGGGATATACACACACAGACACACACAATGTTGTTAGTATTGAGATTAGAACCTCTGCATATCTAGTTGTATGCATTATAGTGCTACATACTTATCGCGTGTGCCGCAGAGATTATACTCTTGTAGAGTGTCCAACGATGCATCAAAGGTGGATGACATCAACAGGTCCTGTAAAGTAGTGCAATGGGGGATTAACAGGGAGGAACAGGCCTCAAAATGGTATAACCAACACACACACACACACTGCAACAGGGGATATGCTTTACCTACACACAGACATATACATTCACACAGTTGGTAGTAGTGAGATAAGAACCCCTACCAATCTAGTTGTATGTACTATAATGCTACGTACTTATTGCGTGCACCAGGGAGATTATATATCAGGGGAGTGTCCAACAGTGCATCTAAGGTGGATGACATCTAAAAGCCCTGTAAAGTAGTGCAATAGGGGATTAACAAGGTGGAACAGGCCTTAAAATGTAGTAACATTGCACACACATAGGCAGAAAAGACACACAGCCACAAGGGGATATACTTATAAACATACACACAGAGTTGCCATTGTTGGGATTAGACTCACTACCTTTCTAACTGTTGACACTATATTGCTATGTACGTATCTCATGCGCCATGGGGCTTATGCATTTGGAGAGTGCCTGCCACCACTGTTGGGGTGGATGACATCAGTAGGTGCTGACAAGTAGGCCACTTTTGTGGAGGACAATAGTCACAAGGCCATAAAATGGGTGACCATTACACAGACATAAGCCTTTTAGACATGTGTCTTATGATGTATGTGTAATAGATACAGAAACACACATACACACACACACACACACACACACACACACACACACACACACACACACACACACACACACGGCAGGCATTGTGAGATTACAACTCCTACCTAACTACTATTTCACAATGGAGCTCACCATAGTATCTGCACATGCCACTGGTTACTAATGGTGTACAAGTGGCTGCAGCACTACATCATTGTATGCCTGTCTCTTTCTCTCTCTCTCTCTCTCTCTCTCTCTCTCTCTCTCTCTCTGTCTGTTTCTCTCTTCCCCTGTCTCTATTAATGTTATACTTGTATATGTTACATATATACACACACATATATATATATATATATATATATATATATATATATATATATATATATATATATATATCACACACTTAACAGATCCAGATGTATCTTCTATGTGCCACATATGGATAGATGAGGGTAATAATATCTGATGGGGGTGGGGAGAGACAGTTATAGTGTACATAGCTGACTGTATGCATAGGCATATGTGGAATCACAGTTCTATAGTCAGATGTGGGTTCAGACATGGTCTGAAATTAGCTAAGTGTAGGAGCCTGCCCAGTATGACCATCAATACTAACCATGAAACTCCAGGCCAGACCTACCTGTACTATGGTCCAGGATTTTGTGTGCTACAGCAAAATGGCTGATGAACCTGTTTAAACAGTCTATCACCTCAGTGATATACTGGCTGAGGGATGTCCTGGCTGTGTGCTATCCTTATCACCAGAGTCATATGTAGAGTGGGTACAGAGTTTATTGGACTGAGCTGAGTTTTGCATAATATGTATGGTACATTTTACATAGCACTGTGAATTCCTGGTATGTCAGTGGCACATTGATATAGATTAATACAAGGAACTGCTGATAGACATTTGGCTACTGACTCCATACACAGCATGGAACTCATTCTACTGCACAAATTGTAGTCTGTGCATTCTACATTTGCCTGGCCAGTGGTTCCTCTTCCCCCTTATATATGTGAGCCTTTGTCCTGCTCTGTTCCAGTTCCAGGCTTTGTCCACAGTTGCTGCTCTATGTAGTTGTAGTTATGGTGTGACTGGTTTAGAAGTTGTGACACCACACACAGTGTTATGGACTTCACACCTCTGACTGTATCTGTTTTGCAGGTTGTCCAGCATTGGGCCCCATACTTCTGCTGCAGTCCTGAGATGGTTTATGTTGCACTGTTATTATCTGGCTACATTTATTTATTTATTTATTTATTTGTTGTCATTTGTTAACCGGGTTGGTCCAGCTGAGCTAGATGTCCCATTTTCAGTGGAGACAGAGGAGAAAAGCTCCTGCTGAAATTAAAGATATTAAAAAGAAATTACATCACAATAAGAATAATTATACAACACGAGGAGACCCGATTGCTCCCACTGCAGTTACCTAGATGGTGCCTATTACAACAGCAAGTTGTGACAAGTCATTGTAGTGCCAGGATATAGGTTTCCCAGTAGTTTGCCAGGGAAATGCAATGTTATGACAAACAGAAAAGATATAAGAGGCATACGTGTGGACATGCTGCAAAACCCTGTAATTTGTGGGGTATGGATGGTGCCCACTGACTTGTTGTCAGTACTAACAGTTGTGTGGCAGCCTCTGTATCCTGGCACTACACTGACTTGTCACAACCTGCTGTTGTACTAGGCAACATCTAGAATACTCAGAGCTGTGTACTTTCCATATATGTGGCCTTATGTCCCTCCATTGTCCAGCTTTCCTGCAGTAATAAATACTGACATCTGGACAGTCTGTAGAACTCCTACTGTAGGTGTAGCTCACACGCAAAATAGTACACACACCAAGTCTTGAACCATGGACCCTATCAACCGGAGTAATGCACTTAGACCACTAAGTCATGACAGCCACCAGTCAGTGCAGTGTACATCCTGACTCTATTAACCACACGCATACATAGCACATTGACCCCTGCATATTGTGGAAATGGAACATGTTAGCAAGTTGATTGGGACAGCCCTGGGAATGTGCGGTCTGCTGCTATTACCTTACAAACACATACGTTTGCCTCATAGTTTGGGTCCCTTTGTCATAAAATTGTGGTTTTCTGCCAAATTACTAGCAAATCATTAAAAACTGAAGTTATAAAATAATGACAGACATTTGAGTTTCAGACTTCATAAACTTCAGAAAATTCATGCTAATGCAAAACCTGTTATTCTATCCATTTTCTAAGTTTGTAAGTGCAATATTTAAGAATTGTCCCTCTTTCTGGGCCTTTGTCCAACTTTTTTTATGGCTTTGTACAGATTTCTTGCTCTCTAAGAAATTGAGAGGTATGTAGGGGACCCCAACATTGACATCCATGCATCTGTCCTATAACCCCACTGTTTGTAAGTCCCTCAAATAGTGCAGCGGGTTTTGCTGGCTTGAGGCCTACTGCATATTCTGGAGCAGCCAGTACTTGGCAGAGAGTCCTTGTTGTCTGCTGCTATCCCAGTAGCCCACTTCATTCCCTTGCATACATGCAGAAATACCATACATATGCTACCACAGTCTACTACCCCATCCATGTGTTGTTAAGAAGATTGACTTACCTTGTGCTTGCCGTTGTTGAGAAGACAGTGTTTCATTGCTGACTCTGTCAGATAAACACAGCACACAGCTTAAACATGGTAAAGTACAGGTAATGTGGTGTGGCTGGCATCCTTTTTAATATGTATGTGAGTCGGAGTAAGATGTCAGTCTCTGGGTCCATAGGTTGTCAGTGCATGTGCTATGCATTGCCTGTTTGCCAAGGCCAGGGCGTACTGGGCATGCCTACATCTGCCTACAGGAACAGGCTCAGGGATTCATGGGGTTGCTTCCAGGCACGTTCAGCCTTGCCTTATCCTTGGTGCCTACGCCACCCTTTCCCTGGGGGATATGTGGCTCCACCCCTGTTTTAGTATGGGGAACTATACCCATTGTTGCTGGCTCTGCCTAGCTCTAGCCAGTGACACTGAGGTAATTCCTGGGAGCGGTGAATGATCTACATCTCCAAGTTTCTTGAACAGGCGCCCAGGAGTGTTTATCCACAGCCCTTGTACTCCACATGTTCTTATATTTTCGAGGTTTTCCCATCAGTCTGTCCCTCAGACATGTCTTGCCATGTAGCTCTGTCGGATCTAGATGAATGAGGTGCTCCCAGATGATCAAATGAGTTTTTGTGGGTTAGCATGTTCATCAAATCTCACCCCTGACAGCGCTATGTATGTGAATAGAGCCTTATGTCCACAGAGGGCAGCTGCATGATCGAATAGGCAGATTTAGTAGTCCTTTGGGCAGCAACTTTTACATGCATGTTTAGATGCAAGTGAGGGGTACTATAGCATTGATGGATCCATTGTACCTGTGCTTGTCGGGTCAGATACATTGAGTAAAGGAGATTATACTCAATCATTGTACATGATGAAGATCCATGAGAAGATGGGCAATGTAGAAGCGACCTCTTCTTTACATTGGTGGTGACTTGTCAGATGCTGTCCAACCACTCAACCCGAGGTGCTGAACTGTCTAATTTCTTCTGTACCAGTGGACCTGGGTCCTTTTGGTAGCTTCTGTACTTCTGTTCTTCTGGCAGGGTATGGTCATTTTCTTTTAAACTTTACTTTTTTCGGCTCTGGGTGGGCATATTAACTTGTGGCGTGGGTCTTGAAACTTTTGTGTTGGCTCTGGCACCACCTACCTGTTGAGCAGTGGCACAGGATGTGGGCCCTTTGGGAGCCATGCCAGTGCTTGTACTTTTGTGTCGCAGATCTGCCAAACAAGAGTGTTTGCACTCTGCCAGTGTGGGACTCACACTTGTGGAGTGCTTTTGAAGTAGAGGCTAAACTAGCAACTCAACAACAGTGCTGTCTGGGCCATTGCTTGTGTGCAGCACCATCTTGACATGGTGGTTAATATCAAGGCGATGAGCCAATGATACCCAGATCTTGTATTGTGGATGAGTTTCCTTACTTACTTCGAGGTAGTGATTTTGAGTGGACAATTCAGTCAGTATTGCAGGGTTGTAGGCTGTTTGATCAAGGCCTCCAAAATTCCCCATTTCTTTGAAAATGCCAAACTGTGTTGATCCAAATGATGCAAATGCAAACAAAATTATTTGCCTTTTGACAAATCCTCTCCTCTGGATTGCAGATAAGGCTTGGTCCATTATGGGCCGGTAAATTCCTGGGTCTGTGGAGGGTCTCGCCTTTGTGAAGTGGGACCAGTGTTGACAAATGCAGCGTAATTTGCACGTTAAACAGCTGCAGACTTTGTGGTGCACTCCCCACAGTTTGTGGGTTTGTAAGACTTTGATTAAACAGCTGGTGCTGGCTTTGTGAGTTTTTCGGGTCCATTAGATGGTGGGGTTTTGTTTTGAGGATGCCATGGGCACTTGGTGGCTGGAGATGTTTGTGGGCTGCAACTCATTTGCATAGGTTTGCTGTTTGGGGGCTGCACTCATTTGGTATGGATATCTCTCCTTTTAGGGGGGGTAGCAGATAGCTGGACTGGGGCTCAGGGGGATGTAGTTTGAGAGTTGACTAGTAGGTTTCATATTTAGGCCTTGTCTGTTTTCTATGATAGCTAGAGTTTTTCATTATGATTGTTCTTCGGACATATCTGGAGTTTTTTGATGGTCTTTCTTTGATGATTTTATGATTTTCTCTGAGTGTTTTTACTTATTTGTTATTTCCTTCTCTCTTGGTTTTTTGCTTTCGTTATAATCTTAGGTTTTTCCTTTTTTTGCTTTAGATCTGTGTATTACCTTACCTTTTTTTTTGCTTGGCTTTGGTCTATTGGCCTTCCTCCTTTTTTTTTGGTTTTGTCTTTGGAAAAAGTCCACGCAGTTGCTTGTAGAAGAGAGTTTAGGCGTGTCTGGCTGTTGGCTATTGTAGCAGTTTTGCGGTGGGCCTGAAGTGAGTAGACCACACTAGTCTTAGAAGTGTTTGCTCCTTTTTTTTTCTTCCTGAAGGTGGGATAGTTTCAGGGTAGGGGTTGAAGGTTTTTTTGTGAAGTCTTTTTACTGTGTGATTGATCTCACTTGTGGTGGGAGTATGATGATTGTTGAACTAGTTTCTCCAGGGCATCTCGTGATGATGATCTCAAGGTGCTCCATGTGGTGTGGGGATGTTGTGAGTATTGTCTCATCTCGATGAGTATTATGAATTAGTTGTGACATGTGCTATGTTGTTTTGAGTCAGCTTTTATGGGGAATTGTGTTAATTGAGTAGTGTGAGTATGATGATGTTTCGGTGATACCCTCTAGTAATTGAAGGTAAGGTGAGCCACCTGAGTTTGTTGGTGTTGGTGGGGTGGCCTGTAACCAAGAGTTTTTTGCAGAGTGAGTAGTGGCCTGTGTTTGTAATTGCACCCCTGATCTTGCTCCTTATTGTAACTGGCTCTGGGGGTGGGGTGTCCTTGATGGGGTGTCCTTGATGATGAGGTGTGGGTGTTTTTTGTGGTATGGGGCCGGATTTGGGGCCTTGAAATACCTGATGGCGACTGGGGCTCTCTGATAGATTGCCGGTGCTCTCGTGCTTGGGGTTTCTGAGTTTTGAACAGGACATTCGTCAGCCTGTTTGAGCATTTGAGACCCATACTGAGAAGGGCTTGAGTGCTGAGATTTTGTATTTTTTTCTGGCATTGAGCAGCAGTGGTTGGTTTTCCTTTTTTGGTTTCTGTAGAAGTTTAGGGATAGAGGTTGGTTTTGCCTAAAAGCCAATAGGGGTGGCAAGAGCCTAAATGTTAATCCCCGGGGTTAGAAGGACATTTGCCAAGAAGCCTAAGCGTTGCGAGCGTTTGTCCAGCCAAGCATCCATACATTCCAGGACCTGGATGTTTAAGATCCCACCAGACCAGTGTTTAATTACTTCATCTGTATCTGATTCTGATCATCTCTGGGATAGCTTCAAGGGTCAGGGTCATTCAAGGGGTCATACCTGCCTGGGCTCTCAGCTCCTCAGGGCTAGCCCCTCAATGTCTCTCTTCTGGGGTAGTCCTCATGGAGGTACGCCCAGCGTCAGCAGCACCAATTACAGTAGACATTGACTGTTTGTAGTTGAGAGTGCTGAGAGTGTAGACCTCTATGTGGCGGATTCTAGTCTGTGAGGCAGCACATCAGAGCTTACCTGACCCTCTCATCAGTCCAGTCTGGTGAGCTGTCACAGTGTGTCACCTGATATGGCTCTGTGTATAGTGTGTATGGCATTGTGTGTGTGTGGGGCCTTGTGTTTGACACTCACTCTGTACCTGTTGGTCTATATCTTGTGTTGGTTGTGTTGTTGTTCTTGGGTGTGGTTTCTTGGGGTCTTTTGGTCTCTGCTGCTGTTTTGTTTATTTTTCAGAGCCTCCGGTATGTCTTTGTGTGTTTATGTGTATGATTTTGAGTTATGATGGTACATGGTACTATATGAGACTGTGTGTGTAGTGTGTGTTCTTCTCCTCCGACTGGTCTCTTGTGGTATATGTTGAGAGAGCAGCAGCCAGTCAGTTTGGCGTATAGTTGCATCTCTCATGTGTTTTGTTTTTTGAAAGGAGAGGAAAGGGTTGTTCAGGTACATGAGGCAATTAAAAGCATCTCAATATTCCAGAGTTCACCAGCTGAGCAGGAGACACTAGCTCAATCCCTCCTCGCTAGAAGGTAGGTAGAAAAAACTTTAAAAAAAGATTCGGGGGGTACGACCGAGAAATGGGGATTTTTTTTTGGGGTACTATCTATGACAAGAGTGCCATATCAAGGTAATAAGTACTGTAGGAGCAAGTGCTAGGTTTAATAGATAGAGAATAGTCTACTTGTCCAAGTCTCCCTGTGCCTGTGGGGACCATGACACTGGTGAGGGGGCTGTTTGACCCTTCCCTGTGATGTTCCTGCTGCAGCTGTTTCCACAAGACCATATTGTGTAGATTAGGTTCCTAGTTTGTGAGTGTGCTTCATTATGGCATTCTTCAGTTGGTGTGCTTGCATTTCTGATGGGTGTCATCATCCAAGGTTCCAGTGTGTAGCCAGCATCCCCTCAGTAGACGGCCATATGGGATGTCCCCCCCTGGCAAATGTCTGGTACAGTTCTGATGCATGACAGATGTGGGAGTCATGATAACTGCCAGGGATCCTTGCACAGACAATCATGATAATGCCCCGGGCATTGCGCAGGACCTGGCAGGTGATGAAGTGATACCCCTTGTGGTTGATGTAGACTCTACCCTTCTCACCAGGTGGTACTTTGATGTGCACATGAGTATAGTCTATGGCACCCAATACCTCTGGGTAGTGTGCTACACTGTGGAAGAGAAGCATATTGCTGGTTGTCTCCTCAGGGGTGCACGGTAAATAAATATGCTCACTGGCATGTGTTAGCATGACATCCAGGAACTGATGGAGTACCCTGGATGTGGATGCCTGTGAGACCCCCATTATGTCCCCAGTAGGTCTTTGTTAAGTACTTGTAGCTAGTATTCTTAAGGCTACACATACATCTGTTTCCACTGGGATGGGTTCCCCCTCTGTTAGCTCTGGGTCTGAGGTAAGGGCATCAGAGCTCAGTGATTTCCTGTGGTATGTCCCTGTCCACCCTGTAGCACTCCACTATCTCCAGCTCATGTAGCCCCTGAAAGGTTACCCTGGGCCTGAACACTCTTCTCCTTCTCAGTCTGGGCCTATTGTTAGCATCAGCATCATCACTGACCTCAGCCTTTAGCACATATAGATGTAGCAGAGCAGCAGCAGCCCCTATCATTTTGTCAGTTAAAATTCCCAAGTGTGTACTCCAATGGTGCAGAGTATGTGGGAAAAAGCAGATTGAAGGGTGCATGCATGAGATGCAGCCTGTATGATTGGCTAACTGTGATACATTCCACCTGCCAGATATGTCATCGGGGGTTTGAATGGATCAATACCAGTGCAACAAATCTTATCAGTTATTTATAGTTGATTGGGTTTCCCAGGCTATTTTCTTTTCTTTTTTTTTTTAAATTTCTTCCGCTGTTAAGAACTGCGGCACAATGTGCAAATCCACAGCACCAGTGTAAGCATTGCTCAGCCATTTGGACCCTCTCCTGTACACAGGCATGCTTAGCTTTTCTTTAACCAGCTAAAACACATGCTGTGGAGCTACGAGTAGCTGAGCAGCCTCAGACCCACCCCCCTCCTGCTTAGCTGTGCTTAGCTGAGCACAAGCAGGTGCCACTAAGCTCCAATCCACTTTAACATACAGTGACACACACTCTTTTGATGTTAGCTAACTGATATGCCTACATCAGTACAGTTCTAGCCCTACCCCAATTAGTACCTACCGACACAGTGGCCCTTTTTGCTATTCAGTAACCCTGCCTCATTTACATACACCTAATTGTGTAAACCCTAGATACTGCACTACACCAAGGCCTATCTCCTTAGCAACCACTGTAACCTGCCATTGTATGGCTCTGCATGCAGGGCATTATAATGCAATACATTGGCATAGATTTAAATGTCCTATTTTACATGTTTTATATATCTTTTTTGAAAATAGCATGTTTGCATATCACTGCATGCTGCTTAAATGTGGCATATGTATTAAAAAAAAGTTTAATTTTTCATATATTGCATTACTTTTTTAACTCAATTGCCATAGTTTTGGCCATTTGCATGTTTACTGTGCATTATATACCCTTTTATTTGGGCTGTTACAGTCCCTGTTTAAATGTTATACTCCGGTACACAGTTTGTAACCACGTATATTTTTTATGCTGACACGGCACCTACATGGGTGCCTTTCTGCTTGTTGAATTGCAAAAATCACCTAATTTGCATGGTTTTCACCAGCATATGAGGTGATTTGCATTCCACGGACACCACCATGTCTGCACGGTGTCTGCACGCTCATGCACAGCCCCAGCCCTGTTTCCTGGCTCACCTGGTGGCCATATTCCATGTTTGGGCCATTACACTATTCCTACGTGGAGAATCGTTCCATGTAGAGTTTATTAAATTACCCTCGTAGATATAGATATATTCCAAGTCAGACTTTCCCGGTTAACACGTTAAATAAAATAGATAAATAAAATATAAGCATCATATGCAGTAGTCAACAGGATGTATTAGTACAGATGAGAGATGTATAATTAGTGCTCTGCATAAATAGTGTGTGTGTGAATAATGTTGACTTATCAATATATTGGTTTAGTCTGAAACTCCTCGTATCAACAGTCCTGAACTGAAGTTGTAGGAGCAACTCCTATATTGTGTGTGTCATACTCTGAGTAGTGGCAGTGGAGAAAGAGAGAGTGCAACCTCAACTGTCAGAGGCAGTAATAAAGCACATTCATACTACAGTTGCTGTGCAAGGAAGTAAAGAGCTTCACAGTTTAGCCAGTATATCAGTTATAAGCAGGGACATCATTAGATAGCAAGTTTTATTTACAGTAGTTGCATACTACACTGTAATAACGCTTCATTGATGTCATTAAAATTAGAAAACTGGTTTAAAAATGTGTGTGTGTATGTGTTTCTGTGTGAGAAAGAGAGACATCACAAATTCAGCAGGGTGGGTTAACTTGCTTTTAATATATTTTATTATTAAAGCAAAATCTTCACAAAGTAAACCTCTTGGCTAGGTGGATCTACATTCTAACAATCTAATATAGCTCCAATAAATCTACAAGTAAATCCAAACAAGTGTTTCAACAAGGCACAAAAACACTGAAAAAATGCAAAAAGTGCCAAGAAGAACACCAGCCAAGTGACAATAAAGGATATTTATTCAACCAAAGCAGACATTCCACAAAGCACATTAACGCTTCACAAATACAATACATTTTTGTTCATAACAAACTTCATCAGATGTGGTCTGAAAACATAAAATGCACTTATATATCATCCTAAATTAACACATTTAACAGTCAATTATGCAGAACAAATCAAAGTTGTAAAATAATTCTTTAAAACAATAAAATGAATAAATATATAATTTTTTTATTTAAATACAAATAAATATATTTATAAAAATCACTTTAAGCAGGTTAAAAGCCTTGAATTGTTAATAATTATAAATAAATAATCTCTTTCCTCATAAATTAATACTCGTTAATAACCTAAAATCATAATTAGTCATTGGACCTATTATTCATTGTGTTAATGTTCCATTTTGTGGCTAAAAGCTAGTACTACAGTTAAGTTTCAGATTAAGAAAGCTCATATTCCCCTTTCTTAAAAAGATTTTATCTATTTGAATAAACTAAAACAGAGGAATGTGTGTCAGAGGAAGGTGTTTAAAAAAACATTTGTAAAACCATATAGAATGACAATGTCTTATATAAAAACATTATAATTGACAATTTAGCAGCTCTTAATTTTAATAAGGGGAGCTTTGGAAATATTCTCATCCAAGCCTGGTAATGCATTTGCTTGTAAAGTCACTTGCCACCATAGCTCCCTGTACTCAATACTTTCTTCCCACAACCCCCCTCATATCCTTCTGAACCTTTTCTAAGACAAAAAAAAAAATAAGTAATGGGCATTTGTGCAAATTTGTTGGTGATTCTATAAAGCATTGGTCTCTTTTTCAGTGCGTATGTCATAATAATGTTCATATATTCTTTTCTTAAGTTTCCCTTCAGTTTTCCAGCGTACAAACTGGAGCATATTTGACATACTGCTAAATGTATTAGACCACTGGAATCACAGTTGTAAAATTATTTTCCTTTTATTACCAAATCCCTCCCTTCTACAACTATGTTTCCTTATTATATACATGTGTACATTGTGAACAGTGTCCACATTTGTATGTTACATTCCTTCTCAGACTTTTATTCACTTGCTCATAATCATTTTCTATTAATTTCTTTAGGTTGTGGGAATTTTTACAGACAATTTTAAGTTGTCCTTTGATATTTTGTTTAAGTCTGTAAAACTTATAAACCTTTTCCATTCAGTTTCCATGTCTTTTCTTATTATATTGGCACTGACATTATATTCCAAAACCAGTGCTCTTCCAAAGTTTTCTTCTTCATGTTGTTTGTTCATATCATTTTCAAGATTAACACCTAGAATGGGTTTGAACCTATCCTATCGTCCATCCCATACTTCCTTCTTGTTTTTTTCATTCATAAATTCAGGATATTTCCTGGCCCTAAACATTGTCTCTAAGGTCTGCACCTCCTTTTCAAAATCTTTATCAAGTGAATTCATCCTGCATGATCTGACAAATTGACCCTTCACTATATATTTTTTTATAATGCCAAGGATGTGCACTGTTAAAGTGCAAGTATGAATTTGAAAACATGCTTTTTCTATATACCTTAGAGTTGAATTTTTTGTTTTTTTTTATATATCTCCACTTCCAAGTATTGCAATCTTTCTTGGGAGACTTTGTGTGTGTATTGTAAAAAGGAGGTACTGCTGTTTAAAAAAATTAAAAAGTCTTATATTTTGTCATCCAGAACAACCCATAAAATACATATATCATCTAAAAGTCTTCTGTACATAGACCAGCATTCCTTATAAATGGATTTTAAAACAACTTCTTCTTCCCATCTAGCAAGGATTAAGTTCTCGTAGGTAGGGGCACATGCTGCCCCCATCGCTGCTTCTTTTATTTGGTGGTAAAATTCACATTTAAAATGTATAAAATTATATTTTAAGACTAGTTCCATCAACTGTAAGCATGTCAAACAGTCATTATGTGTCAAATCGTTTTCATTAAAAATTATTTCCTCTAATAATTTAATACCTTCTGTATGAGGAATGCTAAAAAAAGGTCTACTACATCAATAGTTAAAAACATGTCATCCCTGAATATGTCGCCTTTTATTTCTCTTAAAAAATCCCATGAATCCCTCAAAATATTTTTTCTCTTTAACCAAATGCTTTTTAATTTGAAGTTAATGCATTTGGCTAAAGGTAAAGTTTTGGATCCTTCTGATGAGACTATAGGTCTCAGAGGCGGCTCTAAACCATTTCTGTGCGTTTTGGGGATTCCAAATATGGAGGGAATTTTTGGCTTATCCACCTTGAGAAAATTTGAGCTTTTTGGTCTATTAATCCTTCCAATAGCATGTCTTCTAAGGCCAGATCTATTCTTTTGTATGCTATGTTGATTTTGTTCATTGACAAGCTAATGTATTTAGTAGTGTCCATTAAAATATCCTTCATTTTTCCTTCGTATGTCAAATTATCCGTAAGTACTGTTCCCCCTCCCTTATCGGGGTTCATAACCCTTACATTTTTGTTATTCCTTAAATCATTTAAAACATTGTTTTCATTGGTGTCCAAGTTAGCCCTGTATTTTACCTTAGAAAAGCCTTCTCTTATTTCTTTTTCCACCATGAGTTCAAAGTTTTTAATATGTAGATGTAAGGGAGGGTTGAACACACTTTTTTCTTTAATTCATTACATTGATTAATAACCTTGTCCTGTGGGAAGAATAGTTCTAAATTCACTTTCCTAGTAAACATCTTCACATCCATTAGACTTTTAGCTAGGTCTCCCTTTATTAATGGTATGAACTTCATACCTCTAGACAGAAGGCTAAAATGTTCATTTTTTCAGTTCAATTCCACTGAAGTTATATATACTATAGCCATCCTTGGTGAACCTATATACATTATTTTCTTCCCGCTTAATCGTGTTGTCACTTTCCAAGTTGGGGTGAGGGATACTTAAAATATTTAGTATCTCCCCCTCCCCCTTCTCCCCCCTCTCCAAAAATTCTGTCTTTGATAATAATTTTTGCTGTCTATATTCTTTATTCTTTCAGATCTCCTCAAGGGTGGGTGTTCTTTAAAGTCAGCTAATTCATTCATACATTCACCTATTTGTACGTCATTGTTTTGATTTACCTCATTTGCCTGGTCCCTATCCACTGTTTCCCAGGTCCTGTAAACGTACTTAGGTTTGGGGTAGCTCAATTTATTTTTGTATTCATTTAGGTCTCTCTCTCTCTAACTTCTTCAGTTTCCTTTTAGCAATTCATCACATTTCTCATCAATTTCAGCCATTATATTATAATATTTACTTTGTTCAGTAGGAATAGAATGAATTAAATCATCTTTAATACACTCATTTAAAACCTCACTGTACTTCTGTAGTTCACTTTTCAATCTATCATTTTCTTTAACCATAGCCTTAAGAATTTCCAGTCCACATCTGTTAAATCTATCCAGTAATTCATTATGAAAGTCACTATCAGGTATTACATTATTAGGGTATTTCCATAACCTTAATCCTTTAGGATTAAATCTAACTATACTCCTATTTCAGATCATGTAGAAAAAGACAACAAATTTTCAGCAAGTCTAGAAACATAACAAGAATATTTTAGGTAAGATAATTTTCATGTCCTCAGGAAATTAATTGAAATCCTACACAAGAGTAGCTGATATTTTTAGCACCTGCTTAAGCTGCTGTAGGTTGTAAGAAGCTCAGGAAATTGGGGATGTAGTTCTGTGAAGTGGTCTTAACCCTTACATTTTGTGGCGTTGTATTACTGTAGTACTTCGCATGATGCAGAGTAGCAAGTCCCACCTAAACCCGACCTACCTTCCAACAATCGGTGACATCTTAGTAAACTTAAGTAATATTCATACAACTGGGCTTACTTCATGGTTTAACTTCATGGAACATGTGACTGGTAGCTTGCCAAGCTCATTTTTGAAAATATCAGCATATTCACTAAAAATATTTTGTGTAAAACTGTCATGGTTGTTTAGACTTATATGGTGAACCTCTTGATTAAATTAAATCAGTCCCAATTCTCAATCTGTCTTTGAGGCCTAACAGTGACTGCATGTGTCTTTTGACTATGAAAAACTGCAAGTCATCGCTATTCCCTGCAGAATGGCATGTGAGAACTACTGCACCATCAGTTTGAATCTCCTCACCACCATAAGCAACTAGCTTTCCACACTTTGCCGAATCAAGTTTTTGACCAGCTTTCACCTTGGCAAACATTTGTGCTGATATAACATTGCACTTGGATCCAATATCTACTTTAAGCTCTGCAGGTTTTCCACTAATCCAAACAGTACAAAATATTTTATCCTTTGCTGTCTACTATATTAACAGTTTCATCAATCACAGAGACACCATCAACATAGAAAGTTTGCTCACGGCTTTCTATCTGATCTACTTGCTTCTTTGGATGCTCTCTTTTATTAAAAGTATGTGCCACTTTAGACATGCAAAGCTTTTTAAAAATGATTCCACTTTTTACATCTGTGACATTGATGAGCAAAAGCTAAGCACTTTTCTCATTTAGGTTCATGGTTGCCCCCACAATTACGACAACCAACAATAAGATTAGGTGCTGTGGCCCCATACTGTTTATGGTTGAAATTGGTTACTGCCACATTCTTCAGCTCATATCTCTTTTTTATCTTAGCTTTCAGTTGTACGCTATCAACATTCGCACTGGTAGACACTGTATGCATGCTTTTCTCATTTGTAACATACTCATGTGCTTCTCTGTAAGCTCATATATTTGACACATTTCTATGGCCTTGCTCAATGTTAAATCACTGTCTAGAAGCAAAATATTTCTCACTGCATCATTAACACCACACACAAGTCTGCCCTTTATCAACTCTTCTCACAAGTCACCAAATCTGTATGTTTTGCTTTATTTCTCAAGTCAGTAATGTATTCTGCTTTGGTTTCATCAGACTTTTGATTTCCTGTGTAAAACATGTGCCTTTCCATTGTAATATTAATTTGAGGGTTACTCATTTCTCTAAATTTATGTTTCAAGCACTCAGGGACTTCCCATGCTTCAGCCTGTATCACAATATAGCAGTTCTCTCCATCCCCTGCATACACGCTTGGCAGGCGCATACACAAATGAGAATTCCCTCCCAATGGCTTCTGAGCCTGCTAAATTAAGGAGTTTGAATGCCTTTCTACATGCATCATTATCAGAAAAAGCAGCTTGTATTAAAATATCATATTCTTGTTTAAGCACTCACCAATTCTTAGCAATATTATTATCAAATACCAATGGTTCAAGTGTGCAAAATCCTGCAGCCATCACAACAAAATACGTTTAAACATAAACATAGACCAAGTACTTGGAATTATGCTCAGGCGCACAACAATCTCCTTGAAAAGGCTTCACTTTAACACTGCAAACACTGCAAACATTCCAGAAACTTTGAACACTTTGAATAGCTTTAATTAATGTGAAAAGTAGTACATTGCAAAGTAATTTGGTCATTTTGGCCTTTTCATACATTTAAAACGTTTTGGATATTGCTTTGAACACTTTTGTATTTATTCCAAATACTTTTATCAGTATGTCGCACTTTTGGACATTTCTTTTATCTTGGAAATTATTTCAAATGTTTTGAAAGTTCCACCACACATTCAGTGACTGAAAAATCATTTAAACAAATTTAAGTACCTTTGAATAACCTCTGACCTGTTTGCGGGTTCACTCTGGTATATTCCTCCAGTTCTAACCATGTGCTTCATGGCTTGTGTGTTGGTTCAACTTTGGATCCCATTCTGGCACAATGCTGCTTGTCTCATGCATTCAAAAGAGATGATGAACCAGTGTATGGGTTCAAGATATTTATTGTACATAATCATGCTGGGAACTGTAACTGGAACATGTATTTAAGCTAACTGATTCACTCATTACTTCGAACACACCCGTGCATCTCCATTCATAACTGCATTCACTCTGTCTGACTTAGCTACAGTGGCTGAATTGGAACAATACACTTGATCTACAATACTGGAGCTTTTACTTGTGTTGTATCAAGAGTGTTTAATTTATGAAAGTAGAAACAAGATAAGAATTTGTCCTGCATTATTTATGGGATGGTTTCATGTTTGAGGAACTGTTTAATCTTTGAAGTTTTAGGTGTTTGTTAAGCAAAACTGTTATTTTACTTGTATGTCAATGTTAAAGTATTAACTGATGTGTAAAACTGCAGTCTCTTACACTTTGTTTACATTTCCCATATTTTTCAATATGTAACTTTTTGTGTAGTATAGAATTGCACTGGACAGCTATCTTTAGACCTTTTGGACAATGAGTAATCCTGTGTAGCTGAAATACTTTAGTTTTTTGCAGTTTTTCTTTCTCTCTGTTAGTCTGTTCTCCTAGAAGAAGAGAGTGACACTTTTACAGTGTGGTTGGGTCAGTTTTTTGTATGTTCTTGCATCCACTTTTGAACAGGATACATTTTAAATCCATGGACAAGGTTGATAGTGTGTAAGAATATGTTGATGCAGAAATAGTAATGCCACACTTATTTTACCATGGTTCATGTGTGGTCACATTAATTATGTGTAGTGACAGTGTGATATAATAAATAATTTTGTTATTAGGAACTTGTTTAAATCTTGTGAAGAAATGTTGTTATCTTGAGTTGTGGTATTGTCTAAAAATACAATAATTAGAAAACGGTTATTTTTTATTTTGTTTACTTATTTATTTATTCAGCTGTATGGAGCTGTTAAAATAATCACTTCTGTGACATATTGAAGTGAGTAATTATGCTCAAAAAATTGTGGGATAGTATAGTAATGTAGCAATATCAATAGTTGTGGTCAATTTTGTTACATGTTTTATTAGCTTTCAATTCATTATTGATTGGTATTGTTACATCCTCAAATTTGAGTTGAAGGTGAATTTGTAAATCTGAATACAAATTGCTTTTTGGACTTTACTTACATAATTTTTTTTTTGCTAACGGCCTGCTGTGGTGGAGATGTATGTTATCTCTTTGTATTAGGTATGATCAATTCTGTTAGTCAAAATTACTCATTGACTGAACAGAACTTACTGTATAAAATCAAAAAGGTGTAGGCAGCAGAAAACAAAATCCGGGCAGGTGTCATTTTGCATTATTATTTTATCATTTCCACTTGCTACTTTTCGATACATGAAAGTTTATCGTGCATTTATAAAGGTTTACTGAAAAATCATCAGAAACGTGTGTCTGTTTTTCTTTTCATGAAGCCTTGAGATCCAAGACCCAAGTTATCTCTTTATGCTTAGAGATGTTTTTAATATTTATCAGACATTTCATATTTTGGGAAAAGACAGAGAATCTTTAGTCAAGATATGGAACTAAATGTTGGTACAGATCCAGCACTGTGTACCTCCAGTAATATCTCCAGTTATTTTTCCAGGAACTGGAATCAGTTAAGTAATATTTAACCATTAAAGCTGATGAGGCATTTGCTATGAAACATCTAGACTGATAACCTGGGAAGTCGGAAACAATAATTTCACTGATCTTTGGGCTTACTGACCAACTTATTATTTTTATAACTTGATAGTGGTCAAAAAATAATAAAAATGGAAATTGTTCAGCAATAATTTAGAGCCAAACTAACAGTACAAAATATTATTTTTACAGTACAGAAGTTAACAGTTAAAAGTTTTTTTCTAGTAAGGTCCTCATGTTGGCCTGAAGCTAACCTCTTCTATCAAAAAGGTGACTGTATATACATAGTTTCACCTCTGGTTTATTGCTTATCTCTGGGAGTGAACATACAGATCTAGATGTTAGAACTACTAAGAACATGCTGGTTTATCTATATATGGGCAGAACAATGAAAACATCCATTTCTTCTCATAAGTTTTACTGGGGATGTAGACGCCAAATAAACTTTTTGAAATATCCTGTGTCTGTATTATCAAGGGATAAAGTCTGAATATGACCCAGGTAACCTAAGTTGAAGTAGTCATTCAGGTGATAAAAGAGCCAGGCAGAGAGGATAGAAATGAATAGTCACTGCTGGCTTACGCAATGTGGGTTAAGGTGGGAGAGGTGGTTCAGGTCAACTGATTGTGCCATGTGGACCTTTAATTTCCGCAGTGATGGAAGACAACCATGCCTGGTGTTGTGAGATGAAAGTCACCCTAACACATAAAGAAGATGCAGGATGCTCCTGAGGTGAAGCTGTGCTTATGTCCTCTACATGGGGATGGGATATGGCTTTTTAGAAACAAGTCTGGTTGTCTGTGTAATCTTATATCTGTTAAACTGTTTGTTTGGATAGCTTGTGTTAAGGATCAACTGCAGGATGCTCCATAGTTGGCTGCATCAAAACCCACACATTGTGTTGATGGTTCCCACTGGCCAGCTGTTAACTAAACTAGTGGCCTTGTGCCAATTAGCATGAAATGAATGGGCTGAGACTCATTGGAAAGGGTAGGTAGGCTGAAAGTGTCTAAAAAAGTTTGAAAAGGAGCTAATTGTGCACTGATTTGATTTATATATATACCTAGTCATTGCCCCATAGCCAGTATTCGATGGAGGGTACACTGGAGGGGTTCACAGATTTTGCATCAGACTTTGATCTTATGATCCTTTGCATGTGGTGGTCAAACATATGTTCTGCATGATGCAGTCTGTACTGCTGTGTCTGTTTCTGGAATTCTCCACCTTTAGATCTTCATGGTCCATTATAATACAGAGATTTTCCTGAGCAATTTAGATGGTGTTCTTAATTAAGGCAGCCACTTTCTATTGCCTGCACCACAATATCCCTTACTTCTAAGTCATGCCCCCCAAAAAAGATAGGGATCTAGTAACTCAACCACCTAATGCCAGGATTTCCAGAAAGAGATTTGAGTTTTTTAGTGGAGACAGATTTTGGTCTGTGCTGGAGTGTTTCTAATGACCAGTTCTTTATACAATCCCATCAGCTATTAAACTCCTTGGGATTCTGGCTTAAATACCAGTGAGCATTCTCATGCTTAGAATACTAAACAACATGTGGAAAAAATATGTTTTTATACTACAGCTTGCGCATTCAATAGATAAGTTCACTGGACAAGATAGTAGTTATCCTCCATCCTGTCCTGATGAAGGAAACTTAGTGGTGGATCCTCACAGTGCAGGATAAGGTAGTTAAACCTTTCAGGCAATATCCTTTGAGTGTTCCTAGAATACCTCTGAATTTCTTAACTCAAGAAATCTGGTCAAAGCTTAAAATAGTGGGGGTACAAAGACCTCAAAAATTTCTCTTATAAACTTAAACTTGCTAGCATAACAGGATTTGTGTTAGCATGATTTTCTGAAGGATATGAAGTCTGAAAGTGAAATGTATACCATTATTTAGTATTTTCACTCCTCAAGTGTTTTGCCACAAAACCGCAAACTTCAAAGAACTGACCAAATACATGAAGCCAAAATCTGGACAGTTTAGAGGTGTGGTTCATGACCACTAATACAGTCATGTATGTAACCCTTCTCTGTTCAGGGTTATGCTAAATTTTTTGGGTGCTTTATATCACTTCAGAAGAGTTGTTATTTTAATCCCTAGCTTTTAAGGGTCTATATTACATTATCGAATCACTAAATGCCGAACGGCTAAATACTCTAAATGGACATTCGTTGAATCATTTGTTGTGGGGAGTTGCACCCCCCACACCACCTGCTACTTATCTATTTCAGCTTCGAAGTCAAACTACAGTGGGGAAAGGGCAAATATCCCATTCCTCACTGTACCGCGACCCCACAAAACACACTTCGATGAACGGCTGATTTGAGTATTTGGCCGCTCGGCATTTTGTGATTCGATAACGTAATAGGAACCCACTTTTAAAGAGGGCATTACACTAATGACCCTCCCATACTTTGTTATGTTGCACTCAGAGATGTCCACAACACAGTTTTATAAGGTTATTAAGAGTGCATTCACTCTGAGAAAAACATGATGTCTATATACATATATAGTGCTGTTTTATCTTCCAGGTGAATAGAATACCAGTCTCGTGAGTCACTAATCGAACCTGGGTTAGCTCAGCTGGCCAGTAGACAAGGCTTTGTCCCACTACACCACATCATGTTGTGATGAGCCTACACTTACACCTAGAGTGATATAAATGTTTGTTGTCCCCCAGTGCTGAATGTTTTGTGTATTAAAAAATGTGCTATAGGTATAGTTTTGGGCAAGGGATCAGAAAGTATTTACTTACCAGGACCTTCTGGTTGCACTCATTTCCACTCTCTTAATTTTATGGATCCTTGCAAAGGCAGCTGAAAAGAAGACAGAACTGTTCTGGTAACTCAATGGCAAGCAAAGATGCCATGGTTTCCCTGTGATTCCAATTTTCCAATGGGATTCTGACTGAATCCCTTTTCAAAGGATTTGCTCTTGAGTATGTAGGGCAAGATACTGCGTATAATGCTCAACAGGGTACTTTTGGTGGAGTGGTAGTTGAGGCTTGATTACCATATATAGAGCTGTCCTATACAAAAGGTAGTTAATATTTTGTGGACACCTAGGAAATTTAATATACTAAATATCATAGTTGTGATGGAGTGTTTCCTTTAGCGATACAATGGAGGAGGTTTTACTTTATGCTAAGTGATTTGTTTTCCTGTGGTTATCAGGTATTTAGCACATTTGCTGAATCAAAAGATCAATATACTTGCCTTTTAAGGTATCCTGTTTGTTGTGTGAGCTCCTCCTATTGTTCCCCTATCTAACCATTCAGATGTTCCAGAAAAAATAGTTTTCTATCCTGAAATTTGTCAGAGATGGTGTTTTTTGAAAAAGCTGTTCATTTTTTTACAATAGAAGTTGACTAAAATCCAACTTGAGATGTCTGGTATTTAAATATTGTCTTTCTGGTGGCTATTAATTTGGTCATGTTTCCCAGAACTATAGATGCTGAATTGTTCTGTCATGCGTATGGTAACTTTAGTGGACAAGATTTAACAATTAATTCATCCTTTATATTTAAATTATGTTCAAGATTTCTGGTTAACCAGAATATTCATCTTTCATTTATGACCAGTCTTCAAATACAGTAAAGTCTACTGCTTGACTGTAAGGCTGCCAAGGGGCAAGTTATGACCTACTCTGGTAAAACAGAGGAGTTTTGGAAGTTTAACACAGTTTGTAATGAAATATACTGGAGGCTTTGGTAAGAATAAGTGATGGTTCACTGATTTCAGAGTGTGTTTTCATTTGGGGAGATTGGCAGACCTACTAGGGGCCCTTCTGTGGTACATTCTACTATAGAAGCATTTTGTCTGCAGCTTCTCCTGCATGTGCTTTCAACAGAAAGCATCTATGATATATTTAAGTGGTCTTCAGCTATATATTTACAAGCTTTCAATCTAAGTCTAGTAGGGGTATTGTTAAGACCGTTATAAACACTATGCTGGTGAGTACCTTTAAACAGTAAATGTACATTTTATTGTTATGTCCAGAGGTAATGACTTGGCATGAATGATGGTAGTAATACAGAACAGTTTGATCAAATCTTCCCAAAGGGTAGGCATTAGTAGTATTTGTGTTTGGTATAACAATTAAGGTTTTTACCTTACAAATACAAGGCACAGGGTTTGATTCTGATCTCTGATTATTAGGTAGACTTGTAATGCAGAACAATAGCCTATTATTTACATTTGAAATTATGCCTGTTTGGAGGGTTCTTCCCTGCTTATCCACAAGCATGTTTTACTTTTCCTGTTGTTAAGCCTAAGGATGTTTGATTGCATGTTATGAGATGACATTTCATCTTGAGTGAACTGTGATGTAAGAAGAAAATGGAAGAGCTGTGGTTAGAGATTGCCATTGCATTGGTGGAGGTCAGTCCCATTGTAAAGAAAGTTTTCTGGAGGCCTATTTGCTTTTCTTAGGAGGATTCTTTCTGGATTTATTTGGTATATGTTTAGGAGAATGATGATGGAAGTTGTCTGTCCTTGAATTTTGATTTGATGTTACGGAAATAATTTCTCAGTTGTGGCTTCTGACAGCATGTATAACTAAGGAGTCTTGGATCCCTGGTTCTGTCTTTCTGAGGTTTACTTTTTCCACACCCTTATATATTGGCTTGTAAATGTGGCCCACTAGTCATTGACTGTGTGTGTGTGTGTGTGTGTGTGTGTGGGGGGGGGGGGTGATGGAGGGATCAGGCACAAGTCATTCCTGAAAGTATATGGAATGATATCATTTTTTTCCTGAAGATATGTGAGTATGGACAGATATGAGATCAACACATGGTGAGGGATTATATTTTATATTAAATGCAAGAAATATAGTCCTGCAATGATCTTATTTCATGGTTTAAGCAATAGTCATATGTACAAAGTTTTTCATTTTCTGTGCTTTGTCCTTCCATTCATTTATCATTTATTTCTGAAAATTTCTGTATAAACAAGTCAGTCTGTTTGCGTGTGTGTAGTGTTTGACCTAAATTACAGTACTGCAACAACAATCTAAATTGAGTACGATTTCAGATTGACAAAAAAGCCCACATCTGTAAGATGTTGACCACCAGGAGTTGTCAGTGTAAGTGTGTGTGAGGGTTTATCCACCCCAAATATTCCATTCTTACTTATTCTTTTCCTCTTAAATAATTTATTTACTCTTTTCTTAATATACATCCCCTCTCAAAATTACTAAATAATCACCTTCACCTTTCACAGATTCTCACAAGTATGAAGTATAGACAGTACAGAAATAATTCTCCTGAGTGTTTGCTTCCCTGCAGCATCAGTTCTTCAAATACATGCAGTCTCAAAACCTTAATACCGTCTGCAGATTCTACTTAAAAAAAAGAAAAAGAAAAAACTCACCAAACCATACCCTAGCTTGTGCTTCAGTACTCAAACTTTCAGACTAATTATGGCTTTCATTTGCCATAGAAGGATAAAGCACTGGCTATGACCCAGTTGACTCTGTTTAGATTATTGGCTGTGGAGATGGATAGAGTGGCAGGGAGGTAGGGGAGTTCCCATCCAAATACTGTGTGGGCGAGTACACATGCACCTGTGGTGATGATCCCTGGTTGAGGCTGGGGACGGCACAAGGTAAAAACAACAAAACTGGATCTCAACACCAGAACTAAAAACTCAGATTACTTTATTCAAATACAACAGTAAAGCTTTCGGGAGTATCCCTTCTTCAGTATTCCCTAGAGAAGAAGTGTTCTAATAGAAGAATGAAGGCAGTAATCTTTTAATTATTTTTTACTTATTAAACTAGTTCTTTACTGTTCAGCCTTGCATATTTGTGTCGTTAGAACACCACCCTAGCATTAAAAAAGTGCTTAACAAACTTGCCTTCCCATTTTCTAAGCATAACCCTAGTCTTCCATGTACGAGAATATCTTTATTTAAAAAAAATGTGTATCCTTGTCACACATAAAAAAGTGGCCAAGTCTTATTGAGAAATGCTCTTTATAACCATCATGGATAAGCATGAATGATTCCAAATACCTATCAGCTGCCAGAATGTTTGATCTATTTTGTGTCATATATAGCATTTCAGCCATTGTTTTTACAGTGTATTCTTCTACTGGTATTTTGTATATTTCCCCTGTGTTTTGTTGAAGCTTCAGGGAATTTTACATGAATTAGGTAAACCACTCCAGGCAAAGCATCATCTGCACATTGCAGTGTTTATTTTCAGATTACTGTAACTCTTACATGGGAGGAACATTTTTGGTAATAAAAAATAAAGAGGTGGTAAAACACATTGATAGAGTTGCAAATGTTTGATTTGACTTGATATCAATGAAACTTTTTTTAATATTTAAATAACAATGATCTGAGGCTTTCATGCTTGGCTATTTTGACTTTGCCTTTAATTCTAGAACCAAAAGATTGAGGGCTGTTAAGCTAAAAGTTGTATCTGGATCAAAGAGGTGGAGCCTTAGAGCCAGAACCTCAGAAAAGGTTGTATGGGGCATTTTAGCTGATATTTGCATGTTATCACTAGGCAGTACACCAGTTATGCTCTTTTAAGTCAAGCCTTTGCAATCCACTAGTGCAGCCAACAAGTTAATCCTTATGTCTGTAAGGTACAGGGGTCTAGGCAGGGGATAAACGTGTTTCCTGTCCATTTTACCTGCTTAGATTTCAAATATAGTGAGGGGAATGCTTTGCTAAAAAGCAAAATTTTGTTCCGAAAGTGGAGATTTGTTTGGGAGAAATACCTGTTGTTCTAGCTAGTCCTGTTCATGTTGTGATATAGATTAAGGTCCTTTATGTATATGTACTGGATAAAACAGGGCTGAGTCACTTACAGCTTTGTATGCCAGGTGGAGTTGACCAAACAGTTGCCTAAAGGAGACAGAGGGGAAACCTTT